>NC_088212.1:20524519-20757019 GCF_036934945.1 Oncorhynchus masou masou
CATTCAAGGACCATTTTCTCAAAGTGGAAATACTTTCCAATTGTTCCTTAATTGCAGTGTATGATATACCACTGTAGCTCTGAGTCTGAACTTTTATCCAATGTAAAAAACACAATTTAAAATGTTGACACAAGACTGAATTGAGGTGGTGGGTCAAATATATTTTCCATAACCAATATGGTGTACAAAACCAAAAGTAGAAGACGCAAAAACAAAACTTAACGGTAAGCATAGAGAAAGTGCACATAGAACAGATCTACTGCTTCTTAGAGATTTGCTTTCAACGAGAATGACAGATGTATATCTCACATTTCTATGTGAATTTGACCGGGTCACCCAAAAAGTTAGTTACACAATGGAACTTTAAATGTATTCAAATGTATTAATTGGCCACACCTGATCTTAATGAGCGCTTATTTTCCTTTGAAATGGTGTTTGTTTAAATAGACTAAAATGAACCGCTTTGTATGTGTTAAAAAGATATGGTATGGCGCAATTAACTAATTCTATGGATAGAGAACAGAAGATTATAGGTTCGAATCGGACTGACTCCATGCCACATTTTAAAAAAAATAAGTGTTTGCATGACTAATAATGCCTTAGCAAATAAAGTTCCGTATGTCCTGTGATTAGAGTTAACGCAAACTAAAAGTTATTATACTGAACAAAAATACAACACAATTTCAACAATTTTACAGAGTTACAGTTCATAAGGAAATCAGTCAAATTAAATAAAATTAATTAGGGCCTAATCTATGAATTTCTCAAGACTGGGAATACAGATATGTAGTTGTTGGTCACAGATACCTTACAAAAAAGGTAAGGGCGTGAATCAGAAAACCAGTCAGTATCTGTTGTGTCCACCATTTGCCTCATGCAGCACGACTTCTACTTCACAGAGTTGATCAGGCTGTTGATTGTGACCTGTGGAATGTTGTCCCCGTCCTCTTCAATGAAGGTTCAAAGTTGCTGGATATTGGCGGGAACTGGAACATGCTATCATACAAGTCAATCCAGAGCGTCGCAAATTTGCTCAATGGTCTGGTGTCTGGTGAGTATGAAGGCCATGGAAGAACTGGGACAGTTTCAGCTTCCAGGAATTGTGTACAGATCCTTGCGACATGGGGCTGTGCATTATCATGTTGAAACATGGCAGCGGATGAATGGCACAACAATGGGCTTCAGGATCTCGTCATTTTATCTCTGTGCATTCAAATGACCATTGATAAAATGCAATTGTGTTCGTTGTCTGTCGCTTACACCTGCCCATACCATAACCCCACCATAGGGCACTCTGTTCACAACATCAACAAAACGCTCACTCACACGTCTGTCATTCTCGTTGAAAGCAAATCTCTAAGAAGCAGTAGATCTGTTCTATGTGCACTTTCTCTATGCTTACCGTTAAGTTTTGTTTTTGCGTCTTCTACTTTTGGTTTTGTACACTGCCCGGTACAGTTTAAACCTGGATTAATCCGTGAAGAGCACACTTCTCCAGCGTGCCAGTGGCCATCGAAGGTGAGCATTTTCCCCCTGAAGTCAGTTACGAAACCGAACTGCAGTCAGGCCAAGACAATGGTGAGGATGAGGAGCACACAGATGAGCTTCCCTGAGACGGTTTCTGAATGTTTGTGCAGGAATTCCTCGGTTGTGCATACACAGAGTTTCATCAGCTGTCTGGGTGGCTGGTCTCAGACAATCCCGCAGATGAAGAAGCCTGATGGAGGTCGTGGGCTGGCATGGTTACACATGGTCTGCGGTTGCGAGGCCGGTTGTAAAATCTGCCAAATTCTCCAAGACAACGTTGGAGGTGGCTTATGGTAGAGACATGAACATTACATTCTCTGGCAACAGCTCTGGTGGGCATTCTTGCAATCAGCAAACCAACTGCATGCTCCCTCAAAACTTGAGACCTGTGGCATTGTGTTGTGTGACAAAAAGGCACATCTTAGAGTGGCCTTTTCTTGTCCCCAGCACAAGGTGCACCTGTGTAATGATAATGCGGTTTAATCAGTTTATTGATGCGCCACACCTGTCAGGTGGATTACCTAGTCAAAGGAGAAATGCTCACTAACAGGGAAGTAAACAAATTTGTTCCAAAAATCTGAAATAATAACCTGGGGAAACAGAGACCAACACTTGGGTATTTATATTTCTGGCTTCAGCTCTTTAAATAACCCTCCCAGGAAAACTTTAAAGGGACCATAGGAACCTCCATGCAACCATTTTACCAGTCAGGAAACGTATGGCTTAGTTACCAGAACCAATGGGAAACCAAAAACATACGTTCCCACAACTTCCTAGAAGCCAAATGTGCTAGCTGGGATCACACACACTGCACATGCACAGACTTGTGTATCGTGAAACTTAAAGTACAGTAGGTACTCATCACCACTTTTCTTACCGTCTCCTCACATATTAAAACAGCTCCACCCATTGTATAAAGAAGACAGACAGTCCCACACATTTTAAAAGTCCCACCGTTATTACACAACACTATAATAAAGCAGAATGAGTAACTATGGGTAGGGTGTTAGGAAGTGGGTGGGTCTGACTAAACAGCAGAACAACAATACAGGATGATGTCATCCCAGTGTCCTCTTTAGAAGGTAATCATTACTCTATAATTATTTGTATTATATCTGTTACCATCTCTAGGCCACCCGAACGGAGGGAAAGATACACATTTGTTTGTATTCTAAGTAGTATTGTATATTCTTAGTAGTAGTGAGTGACTGAGTGAGTGACTGGGTGAGTGAGTACCTTCATGGCCAGTTTGAGCTGTTGGGCATCATATTGGGCTGGCGTTTTGAGCAGTGCCAGAACCACATCCTCCAGCTCTCCATTTAGGGCCGACTTCAGGGCAGTCTCCAGAGGCTGCAGATAGAGGGTTGATACACACTTCCACAGTCATACACAAGTGTGTGTTTAAGCTTTCTAGGTGCACCAGGTGGCTGGAGTTTGCACATTTTGCATCGTTCCATTGATCCTGAAGTGCGAATTCCACCCACGAGCCGCCACCCGCACATGCTAAACCAAAAGCACCTAGTGGGTGTCCCGTCTTACCTTGCCACTAGCCTTTTGGTAGCTAGCTTTAATCTGCTGTCTCTGGGCATTGCTCCTCTTCACCAGCACATCAATGATGGTGTTCTCATCTACACCTACGTCACAGAGACAAGATGGAATGACTTGTTCAATAGATGGGTTGGCTGACAACGTCACGAAAATGATGAGCATGCGTCGGTGTGGCCAGAAGGTGTGTGTTATGATTCTGAACTGTCAGATAGCTAGCAACAAATGACAAAAAGCTGTCATGTAGGGAATCATGGGTGTCTTGTTTCATCTCGTTTAATCGTTTTATTGATACCATGTCTTGTTTTGACTAATGTCCTGTCTATGCTAATATGGCACAAATTTGCTAGATACCTAGCCAACAACTTCAGACGAAGTATAGCCAATCCCATCTGTTTTGCCAAATAGTTGTACACTTGTCGGTTTTGTTGCTAAACAGCCAACCCGTCTCTAGGAAACACCATTGCCTAGCCTAATCCATGAGCCCTTATCCATTTTTTAAACTAACACAAAAAAAATCTGTGTGGCCCCAGGCGTACGGTGAGAAATCTTTGACTACTCCCCTGCAAAAGACAATAGAAACAGACATGTACACACATGCTCACATTCCCTCTCAGAATGTCCCCCTATGCTGCCTCATGTTACACACGGAGTGAGTTCTATTCACCTAAGCTTCTCTGCTATGAAACACATTCAAACATTATGTGTGTGTGTGTGTGAACCTCACCTTTGGTCTTGATGGCCTTATCCAAGATGCCTGCATCCCCATCGGCACTGAAAAGCGGGTATGGAATCACAGTGCCCTGATTGAGTAAGGTCTGAGACAGAGAACAATTTCACTTAGCTGCCATGCAGTGAATCAATGGATACCTTTACAAAATGTAGAGAATAATTAAGAAGCAAAGGGAGAAACATTCCATACAAGGAATAGGGATAGAGTGGGAAAGGGAAGGAATTGTGCATTTTTGGTTTCTAATGGTTCTGAACCGAAGGGCTCCACCTACTAAATTCCTTCTATGAATCACAAGATAAGTATGGTCACCCATCTCTCCTCCCATGACTCGGTCTCAGACTGACCCTCTTTCTTTACCCTCAACATCCATCACTTTTGCTCTCACTCTGTCCTCCCCCGTCCCCTCCTCTCTATCTGGCTAGAAATGTACAAACACAGCCTGGTAAATATTTGCCGATTCAAGGCTATTCCCCAAGCAAGTGGAACAGAACCCTACCATGTCATCGGGCATGCCCAGATAGACGGTCTGCTCCAGGAAGGCTGCAATGAAGGACATGGTGGAACAGGTCTGCAGAGAGAAACAGGGGGATTCAGTAATAACCACAGTACAGTATTAATAATATCCTCTATATTGACATCAAAGTCTATTGCATTTCTAAAATAATTAATAGTTTAAAAGCTAATTCTTTGATGCCAGAATATGCTACAGTAACAGTACCAGAACATGCATATATTTTGTCAAACTGTATTTCATGGACTCAACCCCAACACAAAAGTAAACAATGTCTCTGCCTATGATAGGCTGCCACTTATATCGGCTAATCATCATTCCATAGAATACAATTATATGCCTACAACAACTGGATAGAAATGTGTTTATGAGGCTGTACAGCTTATGTGTGTCACTGCAGAACAAACTGCCCCCATCTATCGCACAATGTTCGCACAAAAATCTGGTGATGACCCGCGCCTAACTGGAATCATGTAGAACTCACTCAAAACTTTAACCGTTTTGTCACTTTTACTCAGTTAGTTCACAATGCTTTTCAAGACATAACATGATCTGCTCACTCAGGTAAATGCAACCGTTACAGAAAATAAGGAATCAAAATCATTCTGAAATGTTACTACTACGCCACAGCCACACTGGCTACCAGATCGGAGCGACAAAAGAAACAGGGAAGTTAGTTTCCCATCTAAAACACGTTTTCAACGTCCCGAAAAAGGAGAGTTCCCAAATGCAAAATATAATGGTTCATGACAACAACAAATTATTGTTATCTGGGATTGGAAGTCGAGGTGCTCAATTTCCTGCAGAAGGTATATTGAATCTAATATATATATATATATATATATATATATATATATATATATATATATAATATATATATATTGAAAATTGCATATCTTACCAGCTGGCCACAGATGATGCCTGTGAAACTTTCTCAGACTGAGATTGCAGGGGGGTTGGGAATTTGCACAACCATGTATATATATACACACGAAAAACCCCACCTACGGTAGCAACGGTGCAACCCACACTCTCAATACGTACCATTGGACAGGCACTTCTGGTTTCAAGACTGCGTAAACGTTTCCATGCAGCGCAATAAAGTCGTCAGTAAATTAATAGCAGCCATGTCGAAAAAACGGATAGTCCTGACACAATTTGGTTAAATGAAAACAGATGTGGATTGGTCAGTAAACTTCCTTCTTGTGTCGATGTGAACAAATTCAATATTTAATGTAGACACTATACGTTGAAGTAAAATGTGATTTCTTAGCCTATGGAAGTTGTGCTTCGATCTGGGGTTACAATTACCGGTAAGCCAAAAGGTGTTCCCTTGATTTTTAAATGAATGATATTTAGCCATTGAGTCTTGAAGAATATAACCTATAAATACTTCAACCTGCGTTACCCATCAGAGCCCAATATATGAACTTGTTTTACTACATTGTTTGTAATATTTGTTATTTATTGTAAACAAACACTGTAAAGCAGGGTCCCCAACTGGTGGCCGGGTGGTTATGAGCAAACATAATAGAATGTAAAAACACCAGGAAATAAGCTCCAAGTGACTCTTATTTAAGAAATATGTTCCTGAGTATTCCCACGCATAATAGAGAGACACGTGAACAAATATAAGTAAGGTTTGAAATAATTCAGTTTTTGTCAAACATTATATCTGTTTGGACTTCTTGTGTTCAATTTGCAGTCTACGTTCCGGCCCACTGACCATCCACTCAAGAAAACAATCAGCCATGGCTTAATCTAGTTGATGATCCCTGCTGTAAAGCTTTAAAACATGATTAAACTATCAATTTTATCTCATGTATAATCGCATGTATAATCCTCCTTTGAGGCTGGCGGTAAAGAGTGCCTCAAGGGTGTGGTTTACTAGCTACCTCCCGTGGTTGTTAAGGCCACAAGTCTGAGAGCTGATGCTACCTGTAAGTTGCCTGCCAAGCTTGCGCCTGCCTCTGTCAATGTTTTTTTTAAGAGTTACCTACATAGTTGTTTGTTTTGATACATCTCTATAGATTAGTGAGAGGAAACCACCCCTTTTCACTTCTCTTTGGTACTAGGTAAAACCCTTTTGGTTCCAACCTTTTAGGTTCTGCTTTGCCTCATTGAAAACACCTCACATTCCATCGCATGATGACTGACTGTCCATCCACACCTGTAGCAGGCAACCAGCAGACACTCGTACAAAAAGGGTTCGGCTGTCCCCACAGGAGAACCCTTTTGGGTTCCCTCTGACATGGAATCCAAAATGGTTCTACCTGGAACAAAAAAGGATTTTACCTTGTACCAAAAAGGGTTCTACAAAGGGTTCTCCTATGGGGACAGCCAAATAACCCTTTTAGGTTCTTGATAGCCACGAATGTTATATCATCTCAGGTCTATGGTGTATGTAAAACCAAACACGCCTGGTTATCTTTAATGTAGGCCTATCATCCATGACTATGTGAACAGTGATTCCCAGAGATCCTCCTTTGAGGCTGGTGGTAAAGAGTGGCTCACGGGTGTGGTTTACTAGCTATCTCCTGTGGTTGTCAAGGCAACAAACTGTCTGGGACCTGACACTAACTGTAAGCTACCTCTCCAACTTGTTTCAACATTCCATGCTTCATACAATGGAGATGTTTGTACACGTTACTCAGAAAGAGTAGGCTACAACCTTTTCAATGCATGCATATAACAGGGGTTGGAGAAACTGATTACATGTAATATTGTAGATTCATTATTGGATAACTTTTAAATTCAGAAAGGATCTTTTTTTGTTATCAATCAAATTGTATATATTTTGTAATATTTTATAGTAATCATTTATCTTAGCAGGGTTGTTGTGAGAAGTTCTGTCACCCTGAGTAACACGACTATCAGAGATAAAGTGAAATAACTTTCATTGGCAGTTACAATCAAAGAGGAAAAGACTGAGATTCCAGAGGCACCACTGTGAATGGTCAGTCCTTGCATCCATTTCTCTGTCTATGAATTTGAAAGTGGATACATTTCTCCACCCCCTCAGCTGTTTACCAAAAAGTTGTGCTGTCATTTTGTAATTAAACTGCAGTTCAACTGTAGTTATTTTGCAGTTACAGCGCAGTACATGCTACACAGTGCTTCAGGGTGGTCGCCACTGAGCCCCAGCGGAAAATACGGAGCGCTGGGGTTGATAATGTTCTCTAGTTGCGCTGTGATTGGCTTAATGTTCTGTTACTCATCAGGACACTATGTCACCGCCAAATCTAAGGGTAGAGCTCGAAATGCAAGCCCCTTGGGTGCTGCCATAGAGTTACAGTGCCCATCCAAGAAGGGTCAAGGTCATTGGCCACAGATAAAATGATGTCAAATCACTTTATATCTACAGTAGCTTTGATTGGACTGATCATTTCAACGTCATACTTTCAAAATCTTAGCTAGCAGTCATCATCAATCAAGTTGACAATCTACTGGCAAATCCTTTTTAATCCTTGTCATATGAAGAGAAATTATAGATAAAACGTATCGGTGCTCATCGGCCATTGGACATTTTTTATTTAACCTTTATTTAATTGAGGCAAGTCCAGTTAAAAACAAATTCTTATTTACAATGACGGCCTACCCCGGCCAAAACCGGACGACGCTGGGCAAATTGCGCGCCACCCTATGGAACATAAACATTACACAACTAGTTGGATATCGACAATGAGTGGACCATGCTCTGAATTCTGTCGCTGTACATTTCAAAAGTGCTGAACAATTAGTATTATTGACTACGTCTGTCCTAGCTCACTCATTAATGTCTTAATCAAAATGACGGATTGCCTCTTATCCGCTTGTTGTCCCTTTAAGCCATAGTTTGTACATCTCAATTGTCAGGAGAAACCCCATTTGTTTAAGCAAGTGAGCCATATATGTCAGCTATGTTTTTTTAAAAGGCAGTAAATGAGGCTGAATGAACTGTTTCGCTGCCAGACAAGGCTCCGCTGATAGCCGAGTGTAGCAGTGGTAAGGTGTTGGGACTCTGCTGTTGGGACAGCTTTATGTAGGCCCTAACCATTTGTCACCATTATAGTGCAATTCATGTATTCCTGTGCATGATGAATGACTGTCCATATCCACACCTGTAGCAGGTGTAGCACACCTGTAGCAGGAAACCAGCAGTCACTGTCCACTGATCTGATTGAGCCTACTTGGCCACAATGGTTATGTAATCTCAGGTCTATGGTGTACGTAAAAACCAAACACCCCTAATTATCTTTGCTGTAAGCCTATCATCCTTGACTGTGCAAGCAATGATTTCCAACTCCTGTTCTCCAGTCCCCCAACACCACACCATTTTGTTGTAACTCCAGAAAAACTCAGTTGATTCAACTCATTCAGGGCTTGATGATTAGTTGACAATTTGAATCAGGTGAGTTTGTCTGGGTCTACAACAAAAATGTGTGAAGTTGGGGGACTGGTGTTGGGAAACACTGCTCTAGAGATCCTTCTTTGATGCTGACAGTAAAGAGTGCCTCAAGGATATGGTTGACTAGCTAATTCCTGCGGTTGTCAACACCACAAGACTGTCTGGGACCTGACAACCTGTAAGCTACCTGCTCAACTTGTTTGAACATTCTATGCTTCATCAAATGGAGATGTTTGGACAAGTTACCCAGAAAGATTAGGCTACAATCTCTTCAAAATGTGCACTTATTATAGTCCACTTCAGCGATGGGGAGCTCCAGTCCTCGGGGGCCTGATTGGTGTCACACTTGTCCCAGCTCCAGATAACACACCTGACTCCAATAATCAACTAATCATGATCTTCAGTTTAAACATTAGTTTAATCAGCTGGGTTTGCTAGGGATGGAGAAAAAGTGTAACATCACTCCGGCCCCCAAGGACTGAAGTTGCCCATCCCTGGTCTACCTATTTCATCATCAAAATAACTTGATTACTTGTGTCATGGCTTAATGGACTCCATGAAAATAAAAGCTATTAATAACCTATCAAACAGATTCAGAATATGCCGTTTGAGTGTTTGAGAATCATTACTGAAGACAAAATTGTCAATGATCAGTTATAATGATCAGTTATTTCAGCAGGATTGTTGTGAGAAGCTCTGTCTCTCTGAGTAACAAGACTGAATCAGAGATAAAGTGAAATAACTTTCACTGGCAGTTACAATCAAAGAGGATAAGAGTGAGATTGCAGAGGCAGTCAGGACGATGATGGCCTGCTAAACACAACATCCCACAGCTGTGGCCCTTGAAGAGTTTTGTGGCACTCTTACTTGCTAGATCCCTGGTAGGGAGGCAGGGAGCCTAGTGGTTAAAATTTTAGCGCCAGTAACCGAAAGGTTGCTGGTTTGAGTACCCAAGCCGACAAAGTGAAAATCTGTTGATGTGCCTTTGGGCAAGGCACTTAACCCTAATGTGCTCCAGGGGCGCTGTACTACTACTATGATCCTGTAAAACAACACATTTCACTGCACCTATCCAGTGTGTACACTGAGTATATCAAACATTAGGAACACCGTCCTAATATTGCACCCACCTTTTGCCTTTGGACAGCCTCAGTTCATCGGGTCATGGACTCTACAATGTGTTGAAAGAGTTCCACAGGTATGCTGGCCCATGTTGACTCCAATGCCTCCCACAGTTGTGTCAAGTTGACTGGATGTCCTTTAGGTGGTGGACCAATGTTTTGTATACTCATTGTGTATGGAAATACAACATATTTATATATGTATGTGTGCCTGGCATGTATTGTCAACTGTCAGTGAGTTAGTGAGTGACTGGCGACTGACTGACTGACTGACAGGTCTGTATCTGTCTGCCAGGCTATGGATGTCCTCTGGGTATTTTGGGTAGTAGAAGCAGGGATGCTATTAGTCATTTCCTGCCAAGTCAGAATGTTCATTAAAAAGGCATAAGTATGGGTTTAGGGCATCTGGGTTATACCAGATGCTTTGCTGATGCTCCCTTTGTGCCTTTCAATTCAGGTCTTTAGATGGTGCATGGGTGGTTTCATATGTTTTTTTTCCTGGCCATGTGATCTGACCAGAAAAACTTACTGCAAATCTTACAGATTGTGGTTTTAAAGTAAGTCACTAATAGTCATCTGACCTTCCTGTTAGCCAGGTCACACTCTGTTTCTGCTCTGGACAACTCTGCTGTTGTTTGGCATGACAACAACCACAGCAACAACAATGACAAAGTTGGCGAAAGTTACTATTCATAAAGCATCTCAGATCTTGGATCAGTTTAGCCTTTTAGATGATAATTAATAAAATCCTGATGCTACATTTTAGCAGATGCTCTTATCTAGAGCAATTAGGGTAAAGTGCCTTGCTCAAGGGCACATCAACAGATTTTTCATTTAGTCTAGTTACAATCTCTAACTCACACACTGGAAACCTGATGATTGTTTGGAGTTGGTCCTCTGCAGTGAACGCGGCAGGCTAATACCAAAGTGGTAAAACCCCATCTTAAAGTTTAATATTTAAAGAGTGTTCAGAGTTTGTGTCCCCAGAAAAACGAGCAGCGTTACAGATTTTCCCTCTACCTTCCTGGACAGCAGCAGGTCTCCAACATTGCCATAGCAGGGATCTGATCTAATTTAAAGTGCTCATTTATAATCAATCTAATATTTGATTTGATTGTTTGTTTTTATTATGACGCTTCATTTAGCTTAATGTCATTAATAAGCTAAATGTGTGAACGTATCTCATACCGTAGTTGTGTCAGTAGGCCTACAAGTACAGATCAAAATGATTAGGCTGTGTAGGTTATTGATGATAATATTTGAAAGTGTCCTATTGCATACTGTTAGAATGTGAATCACTTTGAGCATACAGATAGTGTAACTGTAAGTATTACGCTAAATTATATGGAGAGAACTCCATGAATGGAATATTTTGCATATCCGAAGAGCCTCTCTAGGACACAGCATGCAATCTTATATGGTCTGGACCAACCTCAGTGTAAAGTAGCTTAGGCTAGCTGGTGAGATCGACACATGTGCTCCATTCACTGGGGGAATGTGCTCTGTGAGCTGTTGGACATTTCCAGAATACTTATAGCTTGATTAACTTGTGATGCTATTTTTGTTGTTGCTGCATAGACACACAAACAGTTAGTGTAAACTCCTGTCTTGTGTACACACACACACACACACACACAGTTGCTAAGGTTATGAAGGGTATAAGTGTGTCGTGTAATCAAATTATGGTCTTTGTATAATAGGCATTACATGTTGTTTTGTTATGAATCTGCATTTATACACTTTCTGCTGCTTGGGACAGGGTTCAAACAATCATACATGCACACACCAATACATCATGAACTGAGAACGTGTCACTGAAGTTTCTGGGGAACGAAGTAGGGAGGCATTGCTCTCTCGCCCTGCCATCAAAACAACGTAATTATGCAGCCAACTCACAAACACGTGTGCATGCACAAACACATTCAGAGGGAGTTGTAACTAGTATGAGAATATTTCAAAGAAAAATACACAATGCAGAGACAGAGTACGAGAGGTCAAGAGGGCGAGAGTCAATAGAGTACTAACGATCAATGGAAATAGTGTTTTTTCTGTAATAGGGGATTAATGCAGAGACATGGGAGGAATTGGACTATATATTTGAGTCTGAAATAGGATACTTGTTATTTGGCAATTGGCCCCAGTTTTATTGCAAGGAATTCTAATTGGTCAACCACAGGCTAGGGCTGGGTTATAAACTACATCCTGTCCCTTTGTTCACAGGAGAGAATCACTGGAAAGCATCACTGAGGACAGGGGAGAATGACCATTTACTTCCAAGCATGATTTGTCCTAGTTGAATAAACCTATTTCCTCCCCCTGATTTGCTTTGGGGTCTGTTTTGTTAAAGAATAACATCAACTGCTAACCCTAGTCATAAGGCAAAACAAATTGTATTGGTCACATACACATGGTTATCAGATGTTAACGCAAGTGTAGTGAAATGCTTGTGCTTCTAGTTCTGACAGTGCAGTAATATCTAACAAGTCATCTAACAATTCCCCAACAACTACCTAAGACACACAAATCTAAAGGGGTGAATGAGAATGTGTACATATAAGTATATGGATGAGCGATGGCTGAGCGGCATAGGCAAGGTGCAATAGATGTATACCCTGTATTTTATACCATGTGATATGAGTAATGTAAGATATGTAAACATGATTAAAGTGGCATTATTTAAGTTTTCATTGTTTAAAGTGACTAGTGATCCATTTATTAAAGTGGCCAGTGATTGGGTCTCAATGTAGGCAGCATCCACTCTGAGTTAGTGATTGCTGTTTAACATTCTGATGGCCTTGAGATAGAAGCTGTTTTTTTCAGTCTCTCGGTCCCAGCTTTGATGCACCTGTACTGACCTTGCCTTCTGGATGGTAGCGGTGTGAACATGCAGTGGCTCGGGTGGTTGTTGTCCTTGATGATCTTTTTGGCCTTCCTGTGACATCGGGTGCTGTAGGTGTCATGGAGGGCAGGTAGTTTGCCCCCGGTGATGCGTTGTGCAGACTGCACCACCCTCTGGAGAGCCTTGTGGTTAAGGGCTGTGCAGTTGCCGTACCAGGCTGTGATACAGGATGCTCTCGATTGTGCATCTGTAAAAGTTTGTCAGGGTTTTGGGTGCCAAGCCAAATTTCTTCAGCCTCCTGAAGTTGAAGAGGCGCTGTCGTGCCTTTTTCATCACACTGTCTGTGTGGGTGGACCATTTCAGTTTGTCTGTGATGTGTACGCCGAGGAACTTAAAACTTTCCACCTTCTCCACTGCTGTCCCTTCAATGTGGATAGGGGGGGGTGCTTCCTCTGCTGTTTCCTGATGTTCACGATCATCTCCTTTTTTTTGTTGACATTGAGTGGGAGGTGCCATCACCTCCTCCCTGTAGGCTGTCTCGTCGTTGTTGGTAATCAATCCCACTACTGTTGTGTTGTCTGCAAACTTGATGGTTGAGTTGGAGGCGTGCATGGCCACACAGTCATGGGTGAACAGGGAGTACAGGGGCGCAACTTTGGTTTTAGAAGTGGGGGAGACGTCTTATTATTATTTTTTTATCCAGTTGGATAAACACTCCAAACAGCCTCCCGACTCCTCTGAAGCATCCACATGGTCCTAAAGCACACTGTTTTAACGCTTTGCATCACATTCCAATGATAAAACTGGGGGGAGGACATTTATGTTTCAATTTCAGAATGTAGGAGGGTCCCCCCGTCCATAGTTAAAGCTGCGCCCCTGATATAAACTATCAATGACCTGCGCTGTCTGCTTTGTCCACGTCATTAGGCATCTCTATGTTGTCCTCACATCTCTTCTTCTCCCAGTCTCTAGTCTATTGGTGGTGTATACAGTAGCCTGTGTTGTATTTTGCTCAGGTGCTTGGAAGACGACAGCCCGATCGCTATGTCCTGAGGTGTAAGTGGGTTTCTCGCAGGTGGACAACGCCCCGTGACATTGACAGTACTGGAGGAATTGCCTGGGAGTTTCCCTGACCTGAGGGAGGAGGCCAAGCACCACCAGCCATGCCGGGTAGTACACAACACACACCTGGACAAGGAGCTGGACACAGAACCTTCTTGACCTCCAAGAATTCCCTGTCCCCGATGTCATAGTTCCTCTGGGCAGGGCCCAGCTGCTTGGAGTAGAAGTCGCAGGGCCGCAGCTTTGGAGGGGTTCCGGTGTGCCAGCACGGGAGCAGTGGTGAAGCGTGCCTTCAGTGTCTCAAACACCCTCTCCATCTCCACCGTCCAACGACGCCGCTGGTGACCTCCTCTCAGTAGGGAAGTAAGAGGCGCAACCAGGATGAACCTCCGGAAATAGTTGGCGAAACCCAGGAATCGCTGAACTGCTTTCATTGAGTTGGGGATGGGTCATGACCTGACTGCGCTGATGCGTTGCTCCTCCAGCTCCACTCCCTCTGTGGATATGAGCTAGCCCAAAAAGAACACGGACCACTGGAAAAACGAACACTTCTCTTGGTTAACATATAGATCATGCTCCACCAGTCTTCCCAGTACAGACCTGACTAACGAGACATGCTGGGCGCGGTCAGCAGAATAGACCAAAATGTTGTCGATATAAACCACTATGCCTTGTCCCAGCATGTCCCAAAATACTTTGTTAATAAAGGCCTGGAAGACTGAAGGACTGAAGACTGAAGGGACCATGAGAGGGCAGAGAAGTCGATGGCAGGGAAGTCAACCTCCTCTCTATTTCTTGTTGTTTCTCCGCCCCCTTGGTCAGTGCCCCCGGTCTGGGGTATCTGCCAGAGTAGGTATGCCAACAGGAGCAACGTGCATGTCACTCGTCCCCATCTCTTGACTCTCTGGACCTTCAGGAGAGAGTGTCTGTTGGCTTGTGGGAGTTGCTCCTTGGTCCTCTTCTCCTTCTGTTTCCTCCAGGCTCCTGCCTGGTGTATCAGTATCCTCTGCTTCTTCATGGCTCGATTCTCCTTCTGTTTCCTCCAGGCTCCTGCCTGGTGTATCAGCATCCTCTGCTTTCTCATGGCTCGATGGTCACTCATAGATCCCTTCCGGAACTCTGGTGCAGTGGTTTAGATGGTACTACGTAGTGCTTCCTTCCTCCTGGATGGCTGTTGGTGTCGCTAGGACCACCTTGTAGGGACCCTCTCGCCTTGGCTCGTTCCACTTCGAGAATTGAGTTGAGTTTATTTTTATTTTTACAGGGACAGTGCACATTAATCAACGTTTCAGTAAAAGTGCCGGTTTTAGCCAGCCGGCTAATTTTCAACCGCAGTCCCTGGGCAGGTTATTAAAAACAATTACAATATATAATACTATATAATATAATACTCGGATGTAGACCCGATCTCCTGGAATCACAGGTCCGGGAACCTCTTGTCCTGGTTCAGGTTTTCACTCTTTTTCCTGGAGATAAATAAATTCATGTTTAGCAGTTAATTGTCTAACATATGCTTTTTTACTCCAATTCTAATCGCTCTAATTAATTAATTGGGGTATGTTCTGACACTAGTATAGGAAGGGTCACTGATTTATCATAAGCTGTTAAACGGATTGGAGCTGCCATTGGAATTAGCTGTGTTTGTCCCGAGAGACCTATAGTTTTGGCACATTTACCAGACATGGGGAGAAGAGAGGCATAATTTGAAGTGGCTCCAGTATCTATCATCATGGGTGTGCCTCTGTTCTCTATTTGAACCTGCAGCATAAGTTCTTGATCAGCTCTTGTGGTTATCACTGGGAACTGAACCTCCACTGTAGGATTCTCTGGGCACTTCTAGTATCCCTGATTAGGCTCCGCCCATGGGTTCACAGGGCCCTGTGATTTCTTCTGATTTTGTTGCCAGCCGCCTCCGGTCTGTTTACAATTATTTTGGTTCCTGTTTCCCTGTTGTTGCCAGGGGTTAATAGGACAATGTCCTCTAGTGTGTCCTGGCTGTTGGCATCCCCAACAGATCCCAGGTGGTCCCTGCGGGCCCCTGTTTCCTCCTTTCTGATTATTTTCGGAAGTCTTTGTTGCCTATTGTCGTTATTCCATTGTTGGGGTTGCAGTGCATACACATTCACTACTGGTGGTGTGGGTTGTACTTGGGCCTGCTGGACAGGAGGTGGTTGTAGTCCTCCAGGGGCGACTGCAGCCATTGTTCCTGCTTCAGGCACCGGGGCTGTCACTGGAGCTTTCTTTTTACCTTTGTTTGTTAGTTCTTCCAGCTGGAGCTGTGTTGGCTTCCTCTGAATGTATTTAGCTTGTTCCTTGTCTTTGTTCATCCTTTCTTTCTTTTTCCACTGCATGGATTACATGGTCACAGAATTCTTTGTGTGATTTTGAAGTCAGTCCCACCACGTCCTCCAGCCTGCTTCTCACTGGCTGGGGCAGGGCTTCTATTACTGAGTTTTGGGACAGAGTTGTCATCAGTGGGTCCTCCTCTGGATCCTGTTCTGTTTCCAGCCTCCGTCGTTTCAGCTGTCCATGTAGATACGCAGCTGGATTCTCTGTCTCCCCCAGTGCTTCCCCTTTTAGTGACTTTGGATCAATCTTTGCCGTGTATTCCCTTCTTAGAACCCATCAAAAGTCAGGGCAGTGTGAGTCAAAGTCTATTCCATCTTCCAGTGTAGTCCCTATTGCCTCGTTCAGGTTACTGGACCTTGGTACATCCTCCATCTTTGCCACTCCCACTACTCTCGCCAGCAGTGCCTTCAGATTCCCCACAGCCAGTAGCTTCCCCATGGTTTGTTCTTCAAAGGTCCTAATCCATTTACCTGCTCCATCATGGAGATCAGGTAGGCGGGCAACCAACCCTTCAAGGTCCTGTGAGCCCTATAGGATATAGTGCCCTTGAGTACCTTTTATCAAAATTGGACATTGTGCACCATATCTTTCAGGTTCTTTCATCTTCCTCCTACTCCACAGCTCTCTTTTTTCCCTTTCCCTGCCATAGACCATTTCCATAAAACTGGCTATCTTCTCCGCTCTCCCCATCTCGTTCCCTACACGCCTGTTCTTTTCGCTCTTTTTCTTTTTCTCTCTCCCCCTTTTCAATTAAGAGTTTTTCTAGCCTTCTTATTTCTCTGTCCACTCTCTTTCTTTTTGCTTCCATTTCAGCTATTATGTCATCTTCCAGTGATTCTTCATATTCATCTTTTTTTACCTACATTTTTGCTAAGGCCTTAATCCTTCAAAACAGTTAAACTTTTCTGGGTTCCTTCCTGCACCTTGCTCAGTCTCCCCTGTCCTTTCCATGTCCTTTTATTTTACCTTAGAGGGCACAGAGGGAGTCTTTCTCCTATTCCACCTCTATTTCTCCCTTTATTTCCACCACTCCCGACACCAGGGGCTATTGCTCACTGGTGTATGGTGGAGTTTTTCTTTTTTTAAACCATTCCACCTTCCTGTCTGACTTTTCATTCTTTCTTCAACATTCCTCTAGCTGTCTATATACCTTTCAACAACCCTTCTCCTTTTTTAAACATCCTCAGTACCTTTCTTTCTTGTCCTCTCTCTTCTTCCCTGTGTCACTAGTCTTATATTTTTTTTATCAGCGTCTCCATTTTCTCACAAGCTGTGACATCAAACGTTCCTCCTTCTAGCCTTCTCGTACCCATTTTCTTGGTGCGTTGTTCCCATTTGAGATATTTTAGTAAATTCTTCCCTGCATAGGGGATACCTGCTGCTCAGGATTTCTACTGCCGTTTTATTCATTTTGACCGCTTGTTTTCTTGGTCTCCCCACGGCCAGCCTTGGTTTTATCGTTACCAATATTTTCCTTAATTTTAATCTAGTAACAGTCTGTGTTTTAAGTATCATTAATCTTCTATTTGTTATCCACTACTTATCTCAGTGCTACTGACATTTCAACTTCTGTTTCTTTTCCTTGTTTTCCGGTTATTCCTTTCCCTCTCTCAAACTCCTGCTCTTCTCCCAATCTCAGCCAAGGCTTTACTTAAGCGTCTATGGGTACTAACACAAAATGTCATTTCCTTGATTGTGCTAGTTCCTCTAATGTAGATCCAATTCACCCTACTGTCTAACCCTACTGTCTAATTCCTAAAACCACTCTCTCTCTGCTTTTAATAAGTATCTTCCAACAGTTCCGTTTAGCTCTGGGTGTCAGACCACACCCTATTTCCTCTATCCAGGTTACTTTATATTTTCTAACTTCTGCGCTGCACCCGGCATCAGTTGCTTTTCCCATCTCTTTATTTAGATACCTATTCTCTCGTTGCATAAACACTTCCACTTCTATTTTAACAACTTTTATTTTATTTCCTTGACCCTGATAGAACAGTATCTTGCAACGGGGTATTCCTTGTTTTGTTTGGCTCTTAATTCATTGCCCTAGTCTAGACATTCACTTTATTTTATTTTACCTCTTCTAGATTCCGTTTTTTTTTCTGTCCAGTTTCTTAAGGAATTTTCTTTTCTGCTGCTAAATTGTGTTTTTGTATTCAAATAATCCTCTTATTCTAATCATTTTTCCAACAATATGTTTTTATCCCTTTAGCTTCTTATAGTGTCCGTTCTATTCTTTGTTCCCTATTTTCATTCTGTTTCTGCCATCCCTTTTATATATTTTTTAAATAATTTATGTCCGGATGGCAAGTCCATAACCGGAATTCCCCTGCCCACATTTCTATTATTTCTATTTCCTGTGCCCACCACTGTTTAATCAGTTGTTTTAAATGTTATTCTTTCTCCTGGTTTACGCCACCATCTCCGAATGGTAAATTGAGGGGTTCTTATCTGTACCCACCTTACTCTTGAGCAGCGATCCAGGAGAGGTGCGTGACGCCTTCTCCACCAACGACAGAAGACTTTCACACTCCCTTTTGCACACATCTTACGCTTTTCCTAAGCGACCAGCAAATTCATCCCTTCTCTGATCACCCTTCCTCAACACTGAAAAGCGGTATTATACAGGGTTTTACCTGTCTGAGCAGTCCTTTGCTGATTCACTTCCTCAACACAACAAAATGGTAACCGCAGAATTTTTGCCTGCCTATGTAGCCGTTTATTGATACACTTCTCGGACACAAAGTGGTATCCGCAGGTCTTTTTGCCTATCTGTGCAGTCCCCTCGTGATACAATTCCTCAACACACCAGAGCGTTATCCATAGGACTTTCATTTCATTTTAATTTAATTCATTTAATCATTTAATTTTTCGACCATGCATACGGACACTGGCTGCCCCAAAATGGATTGAGCAAAACAGTCAAAAGGGCATACAGATGAATTGAATGAGATGGAACAAATGCTCCAGATGAGCGGCTGAGTGAATTGAATGACCCACCTGACTCGGACTGATTGAATAAGATGAATGAATTGTGCTCGCAACGAATTGCGATCGCAACCTCAAAATCAAATCAAATCAAATTTATATAGCCCTTTGTACATCAGCTGATATCCCAAAGTGCTGTACAGAAACCCAGCCTAAAACCCCAAACAGCAAGCAATGCAGGTGTAGAAGCACGGGTGGTTAGAAAGGCCAAAACCTAGGAAGAAACCTAGAGAGGAACCAGGCTAAGTCCTCTTCTGGCTGTGCCATTATAACAGAACATGGCCAAGATGTTCAAATGTTCATAAATGACCAGCCGAATAATAATAATAATAAGGCAGAACAGTTGTAACTGGAGCAGCAGCACGGCCAAGTGGACTGGGGACAGCAAGGAGTCATCATGTCAGGTAGTCCTGGGGCATGGTCCTAGGTTCTCAGGTCCTCCGAGAGAGAGAAAGAAAGAGAATTAGAGAGAGCATATGTGGGGTGGCCAGTCCTCTTCCGGCTGTGCCGGGTGGAGATTATAACAGAACATGGCCAAGATGTTCAAATGTTCATAAATGACCAGCATGGTCGAATAATAATAATAATAAGGCAGAACAGTTGTAACTGGAGCAGCAGCACGGCCAAGTGGACTGGGGACAGCAAGGAGTCATCATGTCAGGTAGTCCTGGGGCATGGTCCTAGGGCTCAGGTCCTCCGAGAGAGAGAAAGAAAGAAACAAAGAGAATTAGGAGAGCATAAGTCCTCTTCCGGCTGTGCCGGGTGGAGATTATAACAGAACATGGCCAAGATGTTCAAATGTTCATAAATGACCAGCATGATTCAGAACAGTTGTAACAGGACACCAAGTGGACTGGATGTCAGGAGAAGTAGGTCCTCCCAGATATAGAACAAACTGACCCCAGCCCCCGACACATAAACTACTGCAGCATAAATACTGGAGGCTGAGACAGGAGGGGTCAGGAGACACTGTGGCCCCATCCGAGGACACCCCCGGGCAGGGCCAAACAGGAAGGATATAACCCCACCCACTTTGCCAAAGCACAGCCCCCACACCACTAGAGGGATATCTTCAACCACCAACTTACCATCCTGAGACAAAGCTGAGTATAGCCCACAAAGATCTCCGCCATGGCACAACCCAAGGTGGGGCGCCAACCCAGACAGGATGACCACATCAGTGAATCAACCCACTCAGGTGACGCACCCCTTCCAGGGACGGCATGAGAGAGCCCCAGTAAGCCAGTGACTCAGCCCCTGTAATAGGGTTAGAGGCAGAGAATCCCAGTGGAAAGAGGGGAACCGGCCAGGCAGAGACAGCAAGGGCGGTTCGTTGCTCCAGAGCCTTTCCGTTCACCTTCCCACTCCTGGGACAGACTACACTCAATCATATGACCCACTGAAGAGATGAGTCTTCAGTAAAGACTTAAAGGTTGAGACCGAGTTTGCGTCTCTGACATGGGTAGGCAGACCGTTCCATAAAAATGGAGCTCTATAGGAGAAAGCCCTGCCTCCAGCTGTTTGCTTAGAAATTCTAGGGACAATTAGGAGGCCTGCGTCTTGTGACCGTAGCGTACGTGTAGGTATGGACGGCAGGATCAAATCAGAGAGATAGGTAGGAGCAAGCCCATGTAATGCTTTGTAGGTTAGCAGTAAAACCTTGAAATCAGCCCTTGCTTTGACAGGAAGCCAGTGTAGGGAGGCTAGCACTGGAGTAATATGATCACATTTTTTGGTTCTAGTCAGGATTCTAGCAGCCGTATTTAGCACTGAACTGAAGTTTATTTAGTGCTTTATCCGGGTAGCCGGAGAGTAGAGCATTGCAGTAGTCTAACCTAGACGTGACAAAAGCATGGATTAATTTTTCTGCATCATTTTTGGACAGAGAGTTTCTGATTTTTGCAATGTTACGTAGATGGAAAAAAGCTGTCCTTGAAATGGTCTTGATATGTTCTTCAAAAGAGAGATCAGGGTCCAGAGTAACGCCGAGGTCCTTCACAGTTTTATTTGAGACGACTGTACAACCATTAAGATTAATTGTCAGATTCAACAGAAGATCTCTTTGTTTCTTGGGACCTAGAACAAGCATCTCTGTTTTGTCCGAGTTTAAAAGTAGAAAGTTTGCAGCCATCCACTTCCTTATGTCTGAAACACATGCTTCTAGCAAGGGCAATTTTGGGGCTTCACCATGTTTCATTGAAATGTACAGCTGTGTGTCATCCGCATAACAGTGAAAGTTAACATTTATGTTTTCGAATAACATCCCCAAGAGGTAAAATATATAGTGAAAACAATAGTGGCCCTAAAACGGAACCTTGAGGAACACCGAAATTTACAGTTGATTTGTCAGAGGACAAGCCATTCACAGAGACAAACTGATATCTTTCCGACAGATAAGATCTAAACCAGGCCAGAACTTGTCCGTGTAGACCAATTTGGGTTTCCAATCTCACCAAAAGAATGTGGTGATCGATGGTATCAAACAGGTTGAACAAACAAGTCCGGGCAAATTGAATCAGACAAAACAATACAAACTCACAGACTGAACAAACTGGTCAGATGAACCACCTGAATTAAACAAGTGAACAACCCCACTCAACTGAGCCGATCAAAGCAGATGTGGCACACAACTCCCCAATTGTAGTGCTCGTACCAATGTTACTACTATATTTTCACTGTTGCAACCCTCAAAGCTTTTATTGCCTTTTTTTCATTATTTTGCCTGCATTTATTGAATTCAAAAACTCCCAATATCTTAAATTTGTTCAATTTGGAGAGACCCACTTGGTGTCCTACCACTGAGGCCGTGTCCTGGAGCGAACCACACAAAACTCTATAATATTTAAGCAAGAACTTTGTCCAAAACCGTCCACAACTACAGATTTTCACCATTTCTCCTGGCAAGCTTGCCATTTATGTTGTGGAAATATTGGTTCATAATATCTCTCAGATACTGGAGCCTGTGAATTCAAATAAACTTAATAACAAAGTAACAAGCCGAGTTTCTCCATGGACCAACTCGGCTTGTTACTTTGTAATAAAGTCTATTTGAATTCACAGGTTCCAGTATCTGAGAGATATTATTGAACCAATATTTCCCCAACAGCAGGTGTAGTCATGGGCTCCGGATTCCACATTGGTCTTCGTCAGGACCGCAGGAGATTGTCCAAACAAATTTCCATGCCGATGAGCTGGTCGAGTGACAGGTTGTCGTCACGGCAGGCTAACTCCAACTGTACCTCCTCCCGCGGTGACCAGAGTCGACTCGTTCCATCCGGTGGAGGCCGCGATGGTCCGGAACTCCAGGGCGAACTCTGAGGTGGTCCTAGATCTCTGGAGTAGTCGGAGTAGGTGCTCACCCCCCTCTCGGCCCTCCACAGGATGATCAAACACCTAGTTGAAGAGGAGAGCGAAGCTCTCGTAGGACTCGACCTCGGGTCCTCCCATTTCACAGACCACGGCGCCCCAGTCCAGGACCGTCCGGTCAGTGCCAAAATGATGGTGGCCACCCTGTCTCTACCGGAGACAGCCTCGGCATAGCGAGCATTGCAGAAGGAATCCCTTGCTTTTCGCTGGCGCACCGTCAAAGCATTCCGGGAGGGACAGAGGTATTCCACTGGCCGGCTCAGATGGGACAGAGGCAGGTTGTGGTGTGGAGGCTGGTGCCGGAACCAGTGCTGGAGACTGGAGGGACTACACATTCTCCTCTAAACGCAGGAAGGTTGCCACTTCCGGCGCCGACAGGGATGGCCGCCTCGCTTCGCGTTCCTAGGAAACTATGCAGTTTGTTTTTTTACGTGTTATTTATTACATTGGTATCCCAGGTCATCTTAGGTTTCATTACATACAGCCGAGAAGAACTACTGAATATAAGAGCAGCGTCAACTCACCATCAGTACGACCAAGAATGACTTTCGCGAAGTGGATCCTGTGTTCTGCCTTTCACCCAGGACAACGGAATGGATCCCAGCCGGCGACCCAAAAAAAACGGCTTCGTAAAAGAGGGAAAAGAAGCGGTCTTCTGGTCAGACTCCGGAGACGGGCACATCGTGCACCACTCCCTAGCATTCTTCTTGCCAATGTCCAGTCTCTTGACAACAAGGTTGATGAAATCCGAGCAAGGGTAGCATTCCAGAGGGACATCAGAGACTGTAACGTTCTTTGCTTCACGGAAACATGGCTCACTGGAGAGACGCTATCGGAGTCGGTGCAGCCAGCTGGTTTCTCCACGCATCGTGCCGACAGAAACAAACATCTTTCTGGTAAGAAGAGGGGCGGGGGCGTATGCTTCATGGTTAACGAGATGTGGTGTGGCCACAACAACATACAGGAACTCAAGTCCTTCTGTTCACCTGATTTAGAATTCCTCACAATCAAATGTCGACCGCATTATCTACCAAGGGAATTCTCTTCGATTATAATCACAGCCGTATATATTCCCCCCCAAGCAGACACATCGATGGCTCTGAATGAACTTTATTTGACTCTTTGCAAACTGGAATCCATATATCCTGATGCCGCATTCATTGTAGCTGGGGATTTTAACAAGGCTAATCTGAAAACAAGACTCCCTAAATTGTATCAGCATATTGATTGCGCAACCAGGGCTGTAAAAACCTTGGATCATTGCTATTCTAACTTCCGCGACGCATATAAGGCCCTGCTCCGCTCTCCTTTCGGAAAAGCTGACCACGACTCCATTTTGTTGATCCCTGCCTACAGACCGTAACTAAAACAAGAAGCTCCCACGCTGAGGTCTGTCCAACGCTGGTCCGACCAATCTGATTCCACACTCCAAGACTGCTTCCATCACGTGGACTGGGATATGTTTCGTATTGCATCAAACAACAACATTGACGAATACGCTGATTAGGTGAGCGAGTACATTAGAACGTGCGTTGAAGATGTCGTTCCTATAGCAATGATTAAAACATTCCCAAACCAGAAACCGTGGATTGATGGCAGCATTCGCGTGAAACTGAAAGCGCGAACCACTGCTTTTAATCAGGGCAAGGTGACCGGAAACATGACCGAATACAAACAGTGTAGCTATTCCCTCCGAAAGGCAATCAAACAAGCTAAGCGTCAGTATAGAGACAAAGTAGAATCTCAATTCAACGGCTCAGACACGAGGTATGTGGCAGGGTCTACAGTCAATCACGGATTACAAAAAGAAAACCAGCCCCGTCACGGACCAGGATGTCTTGCTCCCAGGCAGACTAAATAACTTTTTTGCCCGCTTTGAGGACAATACAGTGACACTGACACGGCCCGCAACCAAAACATGCGGACTCTCCTTCACTGCAGCCGACGTGAGGAAAACATTTAAACGTGTCAACCCTCGCAAGGCTGCAGGCCCAGACGGCATCCCCAGCCGCGCCCTCAGAGCATGCGCAGACCAGCTGGCTGGTGTGTTTACGGACATATTCAATCAATCCCTATCCCAGTCTGTTGTTCCCACATGCTTGAAGAGGGCCACCATTGTTCCTGTTCCCAAGAAAGCTAAGGTAACTGAGCTAAACGACTACCGCCCCGTAGCACTCACTTCCGTCATCATGAAGTGCTTTGAGAGACTAGTCAAGGACCATATCACCTCCACCCTACCTGACACCCTGGACCCACTCCAATATGCTTACCGCCCCAATAGGTCCACAGACGATGCAATCTCAACCACACTGCACACTGCCCTAACCCATGTGGACAAGAGGAATACCTATGTGAGAATGCTGTTCATCGACTACAGCTCGGCATTTAACACCATAGTACCCTCCAAGCTCGAGACCCTGGGTCTCGACCCCGCCCTGTGCAACTGGGTACTGGACTTCCTGACGGACCACCCCCAGGTGGTGAGGGTAGGCAACAACATCTCCACCCCGCTGATCCTCAACACTGGGGCCCCACAAGGGTGCGTTCTGAGCCCTCTCCTGTACTCCCTGTTCACCCACGACTGCGTGGCCACGCACGCCTCCAACTCAATCATCAAGTTTGCGGACGACACAACAGTGGTAGGCTTGATTACCAACAACGATGAGACGGCCTACAGGGAGGAGGTGAGGATCCTCGGAGTGTGGTGTCAGGAAAATAACCTCACACTCAACGTCAACAAAACTAAGGAGATGATTGTGGACTTCAGGAAACAGCAGAGGGAACACCCCCCTATCCACATCGATGGAACAGTAGTGGAGAGGGTAGTAAGTTTTAAGTTCCTCGGCGTACACATCACAGACAAACTGAATTGGTCCACCCACACAGACAGCATCGTGAAGAAGGCGCAGCAGCGCCTCTTCAACCTCAGGAGGCTGAAGAAATTCGTCCTGTCACCAAAAGCACTCACAAACTTCTACAGATGCACAATCGAGAGCATCCTGTCGGGCTGTATCACCGCCTGGTACGGCAACTGCTCCGCCCACAACCGTAAGGCTCTCCAGAGGGTAGTGAGGTCTGCACAACGCATCACCGGGGGCAAACTACCTGCCCTCCAGGACACCTACACCACCCGATGTCACAGGAAGGCCATAAAGATCATTAAGGACAACAACCACCCGAGCCACTGCCTGTTCACTCCGCTATCATCCAGAAGGCAAGGTCAGTACAGGTGCATCAAAGCTGGGACCGAGAGACTGAAAAACAGCTTCTATTTCAAGGCCATCAGACTGTTAAACAGCCACCACTAACATTGAGTGGCTCCTGCCAACATACTGATTCAACTCCAGCCACTTTAATAATGGGAATTGATGGGAAATTATGTAAAATATATCACTAGCCACTTTAAACAATGCTACCTAATGTTTACATAATCTACATTATTCATCTCATATGTATACGTATATACTGTACTCTATCATCTACTGCATCTTTATGTAATACATGTATCACTAGCTACTTTAACTATGCCACTTTGTTTACATACTCATCTCATATGTATATACTGTACTCAATACCATCTGCTGTATCTTGCCTATGCCGCTCTGTACCATCACTCATTCATATATCTTTATGTATATATTCTTTATCCCCTTACACTTGTGTCTATAAGGTAGTAGTTTTAGAATTGTTAGCTAGATTACTTGTTGGTTATTACTGCATTGTCGGAACTAGAAGCACAAGCATTTCGCTACACTCGCATTAACATCTGCTAACCATGTGTATGTGACAAATAAAATTTGATTTGATTTTGATTTGAATAAAAAAAAAATATTTGAGTATACTGTCCATGGCACTGCCGAGTCTGGAGAGACAGTTCTCGTGATGCTCGTCTGTCCCTACGATGGTTGCCAGCTCGGCCTTTCCCACTGTCTCCATTTGATGGGTCGGTTATTCTGTCACATTGTCTAATGATTGGAGACAGGTGCAAGAATACATAATAGGGTTTTTATTTACTACACCCAAACAAAAGAGCGAGGTGTAAACCTCTAAATAATAGACGGGATGAGACCCGTAAAATAAGTCCACAATAACACGTAGCATGGAAGCTAATACAACAGCACAGGTACTCACAGGATCAACGGACATGGTAACAATAACCGACAAGGACTATGGGGAACAGAGGGCACATACTGTATATAACATACTAATCAGGGAGAATGGGAACCTGGTGTGTGTAATGAGACAAGACAGTCCGGGGTTGGTGGTAATGAATCCAGTTCAGTGATGCCTTGACATAGACCTCCGGAGTTGGTGCACGGAATGAGCAGCAGTACTGGGGGGATCCATGACAACTAAATATTGTTGTTGAAGTGGTGGGCTGCATGCTGGATTAGTGCTGACTGCAGAGAAGAGCCAGAAGGTGGGACTGTGGAGAAAGGTGCTGTATAAAGATAAGCAGGGTGAGCGGTGACCATATAAATATATTTGTAGTGGCTGCGTTGCCGAAAACATCGGACATCGAACCTTCTGCGCATGTATGGGATTCCCTACTTTACAATTGTTTGATCCCTCAGCTGCTGCTTCCAACTCCTGTGTGTGCGTGTGTGAAGTTGGGAGAGTTAGCTAAGTGTAAGGATTAATTTAGTTTGTATCATTTTTGGATACAATGACATTGTTTGTTTTGGCTTTAGCTGTCACCTTGATACATTGGCTGCTTCGCTCGCGGTAAAGTTAACAGATTTTCTACATTGTAGAATAAAAGTGAACACATAAAAACTATGAAATAACACATGGAATCATGTAGTAACCAAATAAGTGATCAACAAATCAAAATCTATTTTATATTTGAGATTTTTCAAAGTAGCAATCCTTTGCCTTGATGACAGCTTTGCACACTCTTGGAATTCTCTCAACCAGCTTCATGAGGTAGTCACAAGGAATGCATTTCACTTATCATGTGTGCCTTATCTTAATGTGTTTGAGCCAATCAGTTGTGTCGTGACAAGGTAGGGGTAGTATACAGAAGATAGCTCTATTGGTAAACTACCAAGTCCATATTATGGCAAGAACAGCTCAAATAAGCAAAGAGAAACGACAGTCCATCATTATTTTAAGACATGAAGGTCAGTCAATCCGGAACATTTCAAGAACTTTGAAGGTTTCTTCAAGAGCAGTCACAAAAACCATCAAGTACTATGATGAAACTGGCTTTCATGAGGACGGCCTTAGGAAAGGAAGACCCAGAGTTACCTTTGCTGCAGAGGATAAGTTCATTGGAGTTAACTGCACCTCGGATTGAAGCCCAAATGAATGTTCTAGTAACAGTTCAAGTAACAGACACATCTCAACATCAATCAGGCCTTCATGGTTGAATTGCTGCAAAGGAACCACTACTAAAGGACACCAATAAGAGGAAGAGACTTGCTTGGGCTAAGAAACACAAGCAATGGACATTAGACTGGCATTAGACTTAGATTTTTGGTTCCAACCGCTGTGTCTTTGGGAGATGCAGAGTAGGTGAACGGATGATCTCTGCATGTGTGGTTCCCACTGTGAAGCATGGAGGAGGAGGTGTGATAGTGTGGGGGTGCTTTGCTGGTGACACTGTCAGTAATTTATTTAGAATTCAAGGTGCGCTTAACAAGCATGGCTACCACAGCATTCTGCAGTGATACACCATCCCATAAGGTTTGGGACTATCATTTGTTTTTCAACAGGACAATGACCCAAATCACACCTCCAGGCTGTGTAAGGGCTATTTCGCCAGAAAGAAAAGTGGTGGTGCTGCTTCAGATTACCTGGCCTCCACAATCACCCAACCTCAACCCAATTGAGATGGTTTAGATTGGACCGCAGAGTGAAGAAAAAGCAGCGAACAAATTCTCAGCATATGTGGGAACTTCAAGACTGTTGAAAAAGTTTTGAAGCTGGTTGAGAGAGTCCCATGAGTTTACAAAGCTGTCATCAAAGCAAAGGGTGGCTACTTTGAGGATTTGTTTAACACTTTTTTTGGTAACTACATGATTCCCGAGGTGTTATTTCATAGTTTTGATGTCTATTATTAAATATTATTATTATACTATGTAGAAAAGAGTAAAAAATAAAGAAAAACCCTTGAATGAGTAAGTGTGTGCAACATTTTGACTGGTACTGTATTTTTTTTTTTTTACTGCAAACGGGATAGCAGTAAACAGACCCGTAGCACAAACCCGTAGCAGACCCGTAACACTCACGTCCGTAGCCATCAAGTGCTTTGAAAAACTGGTAATGGCTCACATCAACACCATTATCCCAGAAACCATAGACCCACTCCAATTTGCGTAACCCCCAAACAGATCCACAGATGATGCAATCTCTATTGCACTCCACACTGCCCTTTCCCACCTGGACAAAAGGAACACCTTTGTGAGAATGCTGTTCATTGACTACAGCTCAGTGTTCAACACCATAGTACCCTCAAAGCTCATCACCAATCTAAGGATCCTGGGACTAAACACCTCCTTCTGCAACTGGATCCTGGACTTCCTGACAGGCCGCCGCCAAGTGGTGAGGGTAGGTAGCAACACATCTGCAATGCTGATCCTCAACACTAGAGCTCCCCAGGGGTGCATGCTCAGTCCCCTCCTGTACTCCCTGTTCACCCACGACTGCATGGCCAGACACGACTCCAACACCATCATTAAGTTTGCTGACGACACAACAGTGGTAGGCCTGATCACCGACAACGACGAGACAGCCTATAGGGAGGAGGTCAGAGACCTGGCCGGGTGGTGCCAGAATAACAACCTATCCCTCAACGTAACCAAGACTAAGGAGATGATTGTGGACTACAGGAAAAGGATCACCGAGCACGTCCCCATTCTCATCGACGGGGCTGTAGTGGAGCAGGTTGAGAGCTTCAAATTCCTTGGTGTCCACACACCAAGACAGTCATGAAGAGGGCACGACAAAGCCTATTCCCCCTCAGGAAACTAAAAGGATTTGGCATAGGTCCTGAGATCCTCAAAAGGTTCTACAGCTGTAACATCGAGAGCATCCTGACCAGTTGCATCACTGCCTGGTACGGCAATTGCTCGGCCTCCGACCGCATGGCACTTCAGAGATTAGTGCGTACGGCCCAGTACATCACTGGGGCAAAGCTGCCTGCCATCCAGGACCTCTACACCAGGTGGTGTCAGAGGAAGGCCCTAAAGATTGTCAAAGACCCCAGCCACCCTAATCATAGACTGTCATAGACTGACTCTCTACTACCGCATGGCAAGCAGTACCGGAGTGCCAAGTCTAGGACAAAAAGGCTTCTCAACAGTTTTAACCCCCATAAGACTCCTGAAGCCATAAGACTCCTGAACAGGTAATCAAATGGCTACCCGGACTATTTGCATTGTGTGCCCCCGCAACCCCTCTTTTTACGCTGCTACTACTCTCTGTTTATCATATATGCAGTCACTTTAACTATATAGTCATGTATATACTACCTCAATCAGCCTGACTAACCAGTGTCTGTATGTAGCCTCGCTACTCTTTTTTCAAATGTCTTTTTACTGTTATTTTATTTCTTTACTTACCTACACACACACACACACACACACATACCTTTTTTTCTCGCACCATTGGTTAGAGCCTGTAAGTAAGCATTTCACTGTAAGGTTTACACCTGTTGTATTCGGCACACGTGACAAATAAACTTTTGATTTGATAGCGTACACAGACGTTTCGGCTTTACACTCAATATGGCCACAGGTTCACCCTTCACAGAGCGGTGACTTGAACGGAAATGTCCATTCTAGTCCCTCTATTTCTATGGGAGTAGCAAAGGGAGTGTGTTGGAGAGGATTGGTATATTTTGGTGTAGAGAGAAATAGGGAACGAGTGGGTGGAAATGAAACTATGACATTTTCTAGAATTGTCTGAATCTCTGCCCTCGGGCTGGAAGCAGAGGGGTCATGGAGGTCCAGATCTACATCCCCTACGAGTCAGCTGAACTGCATTACGCAGATACAGTGACATTCATATGTCAGAGAAGATCTGGGGGAAATTAACATTACTATGAGTTTTTATGGACGTCTTTGATTTTTCACACATTTTGTTACGTTACAGCCTTATTTTTCCCCCCTCATCAATCTACACACAATAGCCCACAATGACAAAGCCAAAACAGGTTTTTAGAAAATAAAAAATTATAAAAATACATAATATTCAGAACCTTTGCTATAAGACTCGAAATTGAGCTCAGGTGCATCCTGTTTCCATGAATCATCCTTGAGATATTTCTACAACTTGATTGGAGTCCACCTGTGACAAATTCAATTGATTGGACATGATTTGGAAAGACACATACCTGTCAATATAAGGTCCCACAGTTGACAGTGCATGTCAGAGCAAAAATCAAGCCATGAGGTGGAAGGAATTGGCCGTAGAGCTCCAAGGCAGGATTGTGTCGAGGCACAGATTTAGCGGAATGGACCAAAAAATGTCTGCAGCATTGAAGGTCCCCAAGAACACAGTTCTTAAATAGAAGAAGTTTGGAACCACCAGGAATCTTCCTAGAACTGGCCACCTGGCCAAATTGAGCAATCGAGGGAGAAGGGCCTTGGTCAGGGAGGGGAGGGGACAAGAATCCTATGGTCACTCTAAGAGAGCTGCAGAGTTCCTCTGTGGAGATGGGAGAACCTTCAAGAAGGACAATCATCTCTGCAGCACTCCACCAATCAGGCCTTTATGGTAGAGTGGTCAGACGGAAGCGACTCCTCAGTAAAAGGTACATGACAGCCTGCTTGGAGTTTGCTAAAAGGCACTTAAAGACTCTCAGACCATAACAAACAAAATTCTCTGGTCTGATGAAACCAAGATTGAACTCTTTGGCTTGAATGCCAAGCATCACGTCTGGAGGAAACCTGGCACCATCCCTACAGTGAAGCATGGTGGTGGCAGCATCATGCTGTGGGTATGTTTTTCAGCAGCAGGGACTGGGAGACTAGTCAGGATCAAGGGAAAGATGAACGGAGCAAAGCACAGAGAGATCCATGATGAAAACCATGCTCTAGAGCGCTCAGGACCTCAGACTGGGGCGACGGTTCACCTTCCAACAGGACAACGACCCTAAGACAACGTAGGAGTGGCTTCAGGACAAGTCTCTGAATGTTCTTGAGTGGCCCAGCCAGAGTCCGGACTTGAACCCGATCAAACTTCTCTGGAGAAACCTGAAAATAGCTGTGCAGCGACGCTCCCCATCCAACCTGACAGAGCTTGGGAGGATCTGCAGAGAATAATGGGAGATACTCCCCAAATACAGATGTGCCAAGCTTGTAGCATCATACCCAAGAAGACTCAAGGCTATAATCTCTGCCAAAGGTCCTTCAACAAAGTACTGAGTAAAGGGTCTGAATCCTCAACTAAATGTGATATTTCATTTGTCTATTTTTTTTAAATACATTTTCAAACATTTCTAAAAGCCTGTTTTTGCTTTGTAATTATGGGGTATTGTGTGTAGATGAGGGCAAAAAAATTATCAATTTTAGAATAAGGCTGTAACATAACAAAATGCGGAAATATTAATGGGGTCTGAATACTTTCCTGAATGTACTGTAAGTGTTTAGCATTTCTGTCAAGCCACATAGTAGAGTTTTGAGTTCAAGAGCAGTAATCATAATGCAATGTACAGAGAAGGAATGGGTTAAAATAGTCAGACGTGTGACTCAGGGACAGGCCTGATGTTGACATGGGAAAAGAAACACACAGTGAGTTCATTGATAGAGATTGTATTGTGTTCTCCTCTTTACTCACATGTCTGTGGCTCCTTCTGCCTAGAGGTGTGTGTGTGTGCGTGCATGTCCGTGCAGATCAGATTACAATTACCTGTTGTTTGTGATTTATCAGTCTTTATCGCTATGTAATCTGTGCTGTCATGCTGCTGTGCACTCTGTGTGTATATGAGTCATTAACCTTTGTCCTGGCATATTATCAGTTGACTGATGATCTTAAATCAAATCAAATAGTCACGTACACAGATTTGTAGGTGTTATTGCAAGTGCAGTAGAATGCTTATGTTACTAGCTCCAACTGTGCAGTAAAATGTCTGACATACACAAATAATCCCCCAAAATTAACAAGAAATCAAGAAATAACAAAGTAGATATATTAGTGAGCACACGTGAGAATCCAGAATTTTTACTGAGTGTACAAAACATTAGGAACACCATCCTAATATTGAGTTTTGACCCTCAGAACAGCCTCAATCGGGGCATGGACTATACAAGGTGCCGAAAGCGTCTTTTGTCTTGCCCATTCACCGTATGAATGGCACACACACAATCCACGTCTCAAAAATCCTTCTTTAACCTGCTTCCTCCCCTTCATCTACACTGATTGAAGTGGATTTAACAAGTGACATCAATAAGAGATCATAGACTGGGCAGGTGAATCCAGGTGAAATTTCTCATGGAAAGAGCAGGTGTTCTTACTGTTTGGTACACTCAGTGTAAATGTTTTCCATTGTAATCAGGTATTCCGTTTTATGGAGAGTTGCTAGAAGTTCCCCCAAATTGCTTTTGTTGCCCTAATTGTGATGGTAAGGATTGGGGAAAGAGTAATCTGATCCTTGATCTGTGGTTACTGGCAATTTCTTCCATAAGTATTCAGTGGTGTGGGGTTGGGACTTTGAGCACTGAGCAGGTTTTGTGGTCCATAGGGGTGCAGTGACACAGTGCTGCCTCTGGAGGGGGCCCAAGCCCTCCTAGAGAAGTTGAAGGAGAGTATATACTGGAGAGAGGGGCTAAAACCCAAATCCACCCCTTCCCCTCACCCCTCGGCCCTACATTTGAGCGTACACATGTGCCTCCACCACCTGAACAAGTGTCCCAAAGCTAAGGGAGTGACAATTTTGATTGTAGGGTCAAATTAGACCCTCAGACACTTCGACCGAGATCCTGCAATGCTGCAGGCTTCAGAGCAAAGTGCTATCCCGACACGCACTGCGATATGTTTGTAATTTGCACGATTTCATACAAAAGAATGGAGAGGCGTGCCTAATTATATTCCATTTGCATGTGTTTGTCTGATTTTGAGACTTGAGACACAATGTAACAGATGAAGTACCTTCCAAATTTAAATGTCTAACTGTTACTGAGGTTAATATCTTGTAAAACAACAGATGTGATTTGTTCATTTGAAATTGTATTATTTAAAAGTGGAACATGAATTCCATCATTCAAGTCAGGAAGGTGTCCTGAAGGTTTTAGGTCCTATCCCCTTGGAATTCTGTCAGCAACATGTAACAGTTGAGGTTGGGGCTTAGCCCCCATGGGCTGGCCTGCTCTGCACTGTCATTGAGAAGGTGAGGCAGTCTTGAAATGTCTCCATTATACAGTGTCTTTTAAAAAGTATCTAATCTCGGAAATCCAGAACTAAAGACCCAGGGCACCAGCATTGACGATATAGCACTGATATTTATTATCATCATTGAAGCTATGGAAAGAAAAAAGGAAGGAGCACTGCTTGAGGGCCAGTTTCCCAGACACAGGTTAGTCCTTGTCCTGGACTAAAACGTGCTTTCAATGGAGAATCTCCTTTGTGAATGCTTTTTAGTCCAGGTCTAGGTTTAATTAGTGTCTGGAAAACTGGCCCTTAAAGAACCGTGAGGAGAACCGTGTGGCCTTGCCCCAAGCAAGAGAGAAGCGTGTCTATATGTCACAACTACTTTATTAAGGAAAAATGTACTCACTATAACTGTGAAATCTGGTTGGCCCACCGAGCCATCTTAAGATGAATGCACTAAATGAAAGTCACTCTGGATAAGAGTGTCTGTTATATAACTAGAATGGAAACATTTTAATATAATATGACAGCAGATGACCACAATTGCAAAGAGGAGGACAATCCTGACCCAGAATGGTCAGTATACAAACTACAATGCTGATTTCCATCCCATGAAAATGTCTTTGACTTACTGTAGCTTCCTTTCCAGCCATGGAATCTTCCTTATTCAATCTTGTTCTTAGGGCATCTCTGCATCAAGGGAAGAAAAAAATGTGGTTGTGCTTAGGCAATTATTGGTTAGGGTTGAGGCTAAGGTTAGTGTTGAACCGTGATATGGACATGAAGCTACAGTTAGGATTAGAGTAGAGGGTAGGATAAGGGTTGAACCAGGATATGGACATGAAGCTACAGTTAGGATTAGAGTAGAGGGTAGGATGAGGGTTGAACCAGGATATGGACATAAAGCTACAGTTAGGATTAGGGTTGAGGCTAAGGTTAGTGTTGAACCGTGATATGGACATGAAGCTACAGTTAGGATTAGAGTAGAGGGTAGGATGAGGGTTGAAGCAGGATATGGACATGAAGCTACAGTTAGGATTAGAGTTGAGTTAGGATTAGAGGATGAACCAGGATAGGGTTGAAGCAGGATATGGACATGAAGCTACAGTTAGGATTAGAGTTGAGGGTAGGATGAGGGTTGAACCAGGATATGGACATGAAGCTACAGTTAGGATTAGAGTTGAGGGTAGGATAAGGGTTGAACCAGGATATGGACACGAAGCTACAGTTAGGATTAGAGTTGAGGGTAGGATAAGGGTTGAACCAGGATATGGACATGAAGCTACAGTTAGGATTAGAGTTGAGGGTAGGATAAGGGTTGAACCAGGATATGGACATGAAGCTACAGTTAGGATTAGAGTTGAGGGTAGGATAAGGGTTGAACCAGGATATGGACATGAAGCTACAGTTAGGATTAGAGTTGAGGGTAGGATAAGGGTTGAAGCAGGATATGGACATGAAGCTACAGTTAGGCTAAGGGTTGCAGTAAGTTTCGAACCAACAACCTTTTGAATGGAAACCTGTGTGGAAGCACTAAAGAGACCATAGCTAACCCCTATATTACATAGTACCCTTTAGATATGGTGCCTCTTGTTATTTAGTGAATAATGTTCTGTACGACTGGTTGGACCCATCTGATGAGCATGCATCTAATGTGTTTTTGCTACTGGGAGACACTGAGGGAATGTGAGATTTCCCGGAAGGCTTTGGACTGTATCAGTTGGTTCCAGCCCTTCTCTCTCTGGTAATGTAATTGTGTGTGTGTGTGTGTGGTCACTATTATGTATGTTGACCTATGTGTCGCTGTGTCTCTTTGTGTAGCAACATTATATGTAAACTGCAGATCTTTCTGTAGTGTGATCGAGTACAGCAGGGTTGGGCTCAATTCAAATTGAAGTCAGTCAATGCAGGTGGTAAACTGAAATTCCAATTCCTTAATAAAAAACGTTGCTTTTATTTTCAATGACCTCTGAAAAGGAGAAGCTATTCATTTCAAAAGTTGTTCATTTGTCATTTTAAATTAAATCACTTACTGAATTGAAAGACTTATTCAGACCCCTTTTTACACATTTTGTTAAGTTACAACCTTATTGTAAAATGGATTAAATACACATTGTAACATAACAACCTTATTGTAAAATGGATTACATACACATTGTTATGTTACAACCTTATTGTAAAATGGATTAAATACACATGTTATGTTACAACCTTATTGTAAAATGGATTTAATGCACATTGTTACAACCTTATTGTAAAATGGATTAAATACACATTGTTATGTTACAACCTTATTGTAAAATGGATTAAATACACATTTTTCTTCATCAATCTACACACAATACCAAATAATGACAAAGCAAAAACAGGTTTTTATACATTTTAGCAAGTGTATTAAAAATAAAAAACAGAAATACCTTATTTACATAAGTCCAGATCTAGATCCCCTATGAGTCAGCTGAACTGCATTACGCAGATACAGATATACCTTATTTACTTAAGTATTCAGACCCTTTGCTATGAGACTTGAAATTGAGCTCAGGTGCTGATCATCCTCTGAGATGTTTATACAAATTGATTGGAGTCCACCTGTGGTAAATTCAATTGATTGGACATGGTTTGGAAAGGCACACACCTGTATATTTAAGGTCCCACAGTTAACAGTGCATGTCAGAGCAAAAACCATGAGGTCGAAGGAATTGTCCGTAGAGATCTGAGACAGGATTGTGCAGCTTTAAAGGTCTTCAAGAACACCATGGCCTCAATCATTCTTACAGTGCCTTGTGAAAGTATTCGGCCCCCTTGAACTTTGCGACCTTTTGCCACATTTCAGGCTTCAAACATAAAGATATAAAACTGTATTTTTTTCGTGAAGAATCAACAACAAGTGGGACACAATCATTAAGTGGAACGACATTTATTGGATATTTCAAACTTTTTTAACAAATCAAAAACTGAAAAATTGGGCGTGCAAAATTATTCAGCCCCCTTAAGTTAATACTTTGTAGCACCACCTTTTGCTGCGATTACAGCTGTAAGTCGCTTGGGGTATGTCTCTATCAGTTTTGCACATCGGGAGACTGAAATGTTTTCCCATTCCTCCTTGCAAAACAGCTCGAGCTCAGTGAGGTTGGATGGAGAGCATTTGTGAACAGCAGTTTTCAGTTCTTTCCACAGATTCTCGATTGGATTCAGGTCTGGACTTTGACTTGGCCATTCTAACACCTGGATATGTTTATTTTTGAACCATTCCATTGTAGATTTTGCTTTATGTTTTGGATCATTGTCTTGTTGGAAGACAAATCTCCATCCCAGTCTCAGGTCTTTTGCAGACTCCATCAGGTTTTCTTCCAGAATGGTCCTGTATTTGACTCCATCCATCTTCCCATCAATTTTAACCATCTTCCCTGTCCCTGCTGAAGAAAAGCAGGCCCAAACCATGATGCTGCCACCACCATGTTTGACAGTGGGTATGGTGTGTTCAGGGTGATGAGCTGTGTTGCTTTTACGCCAAACATAACGTTTTGCATTGTTGCCAAAAAGTTACATGTTGGTTTCATCTGACCAGAGCACCTTCTTCCACATGTTTGGTGTGTCTCCCAGGTGGCGTGTGGCAAACTTTAAACAACACTTTTTATGGATATCTTTAAGAAATGGCTTTCCTCTTGCCACTCTTCCATAAAGGCCAGATTTGTGCAATATACGACTGATTGTTGTCCTATGGACAGAGTCTCCCACCTCAGCTGTAGATCTCTGCAGTTCATCCAGAGTGATCATGGGCCTCTTGGCTGCATCTTTGATCAGTCTTCTCCTTGTATGAGCTGAAAGTTTAGAGGGACGGCCAGGTCTTGGTAGATTTGCAGTGGTCTGATACTCCTTCCATTTCAATATTATCGCTTGCACAGTGCTCCTTGGGATGTTTAAAGCTTGGGAAATCTTTTTGTATCCAAATCCGGCTTTAAACTTCTTCACAACAGTATCTCGGACCTGCCTGGTGTGTTCCTTGTTCTTCATGATGCTCTCTGCGCTTTTAACGGACCTCTGAGACTATCACAGTGCAGGTGCATTTGTACGGAGACTTGATTACACACAGGTGGATTGTATTTATCATCATTAGTCATTTAGGTCAACATTGGATCATTCAGAGATCCTCACTGAACTTCTGGAGAGAGTTTGCTGCACTGAAAGTAAAGGGGCTGAATAATTTTGCACGCCCAATTTTTCAGTTTTTGATTTGTTAAAAAAGTTTGAAATATCCAATAAATGTCGTTCCACTTCATGATTGTGTCCCACTTGTTGTTGATTCTTCACAAAAAAATACAGTTTTCTATCTTTGTTTGAAGCCTGAAATGTGGCAAAAGGTCGCAAAGTTCAAGGGGGCCGAATACTTTCGCAAGGCACTGTAAATGCAAGAAGTTTGGAACCACCAAGACTCTTCCTAGACCTAAAACAGGTGAGAGAGGAGAATAGGAAAGTCGTGGAGAACTACACTTCAGAGTGGACAATGAGGAAGAAATACTACAACATGGTGGAGGACATGAAATGTAGTTATCGATCATTGGGACCGACTAGGTTTGAACGCAGGTTCTCTACATACCCAAAGACTATTTCAGCTGAGCTTAAGCTTAGACGCAACTTCAGTACTGCACAGTGTGGGGTCGCTTGACCTTTGCGGTTGCTTTGTCGTGGTGCAGATTACATGTTGGTGTTCTGTTGGATATGACCAATGAGCCAGGCCAAGCCAGCTCAGGGAGGGGCCATTGCCGTGGAGCATCTGGACGATTACTCTGTTACCGTGGAAACGCCAAGGGGGCCAAGAGAGTTCCAGTTCCACCGGGTATTCAGCGGTGAGAGCTCCCAGGAAAATGTGTTCCAAAACACCAACATGTGATCCTGCCAATCTTAGCATTTTATTGGTTAAAAGTGAACTAAAGGAAACAAGAAAGGAGGAAAGCCTCTGCCAAAGCCCATCCCTAACCTCTTTACCCCCATCGCAGATTCAGCAAATCTGTCACAAAATACAGCTCTGAACACTGATTGCTTGAGCTCAATCAGTGGTTGAATGGGTTCAGTTGATGGTGGAACTGGAAATGTACTCAAAGGTATTTTTTCAATTGAGAATTTTGTTCTTCTTGTACGTTGTTGTTTAACTAAACCCAACCCCCTGCTCTTGATTGTTGCCATTGTTTTCACTGGCCCACAGTAGCTCGAGGACATTAAGCATACCTGTTTGAACCAGTCATGTTTCCAGCCTAATCCAGTCAGCCATCGACGGCTACAACGTGTGTATCATTGGGTACATTCAGACAGGCTACGGAAAGACATTCACCATGGTGGGTGACAGAGACCAGAGAAGCCCAGGCATCATGCATGCTGAGAGCGTTCAGCGCAATATTTGATATCCTCCAGGAGAATGCCACCAAGTTTGACTTTAAGGTGCGGGCTGAGAAGTCTCACTGAGTGAGGAGAAACTATTTGCCTATTGTACATCGGCAACAAGAAGCAAATACACCTTATCGTAAACATAAAAAGACATCACATTTTTTCTCCTCTCTCCTTCCCCCCCTCTTCCTCATCTCCTTTCTCCTCTCCTCTTCGTGCTACTCTCTCCCTACATGTTGGAGCTGTATAATGACTGGCTCCAGGACCTCTTTGTGAGTGGACCAAGGACCTGAGTAGGCGGGCGGAGATTAAGAGGAACAGAAAGGGGCTTGTGTTTGCCCAGGGAGCAGAGACAAAGGAGGTCCCCAGCACCGGGGAGCTCTTCACCATGTTTCAGCAGGCCTGCTCCAACCGCCATATCGCAGCCACCAGTACACCCAAACGCCCGCACCCCATTTCAAAGGGGCCCTGTTAAATTGGTTTAGTCAGAGTGAGTGAATAGTAGGTACATCATTACAGACCCGGGCTCAGAGAGGGATAGCTGCCAAGCAAGGCATATGTAAGAGTAGATTGTGGGGTTTTAGCACAATGACTGGCTCTCACAACCCTGATACCACACTAACTAATATCATAGGCTAATTCATTTGGGGCTCAACACCTGAGGAAGTGGAAAATCAAACACATTAACTAATACCCACTGCTAGTAGCTAAGTATTAATCCAACAGTAAATGTAAGGTCCTAAAAACTTTGCAGTTGTAGGCTACTACCAATGAGACCTATAGGCCTATGCCCTCGCAATGGTTGGTGTGCATTTAACGCTCACTCCATATCTCAAAGATTTATTAAATATTTTGGTTGTGAAATAGTTCTCATTGAGCTGAAAATTGAGATTTGAGAAATAAAAAATCTATATACAGTACCAGTCAAGTTTGGGCACACCTACTCATTCAAGGGTTTTTCATTATTTTTTACTATGTCCTACATTGTAGAGAAATAGGGAAGACATCAACTATGAAATAACACATCATGTAGTAATATATATATATATATATTTTAAATGTTATATTTGAGATTTGTCAAAGTAGCCACCCTTTGCCTTGACAGCTTTGCACACTCTTGGCATTCTCTCAACCAGCTTCATGAGTTAGTCAACTGTAATCCATTTCAATTAACACGTGTGCCTTGTTAAAATTGCATTTGTGGAATTAATTTCCTTCTTCATGTGTTTAAGCCAATCAGTTGTGTCCTGACAAGGTAGGGTTGTTATACAGAAGATAGCCCTATTTGGTAAAAGACCAATTTCATAATATGGCAAGAACAGCTCAAATAAGCAAAAAGAAATGACAGTCCATAATTATTTTAAGACATGAAGGTCAGTCAATCCGGAACATTTCAAGAACTTTGAAAGTTTCTTCAAGTGCAGTCGCAAAACCCATCAAATGCTATGATGAAACTGGCTCTCATGAGGACGGCCTCAGGAAAGGAAGACCCAGAGTTACTTCTGCAGCAGAGGATAAGTTAATTGTTACCAGCCTCAGAAATTGCATCCCAAATAAATGCTTCACAGAGTTGAAGTAACAGACACTGTTCAGAGGAGACTGCATGAATCAGGCCTTCATGGTCGAATTGCTGCATAGAAACCACCACTAAAAGGACACCAATAAGAAGAAGAGACTTGCTTGGGCCAAGAAACACGAGCAATGGACATTAGACTGGTGGAAATCTGTCCTTTTGGTCTGATGAGTCCAAATTTGAGATTGTTTCAACCACCGTGTCTTTGTGAGATGCAGAGTAGATGAACGGATGATCTCTGCACTGTGAAGCATGGAGGTGGAGATGGCGTGTGGGTGCATTGCTGGTGACACTGTCAGTGATTTATTTAGAATTCAAGGCACACTTAACCAGCATGGCTACCACAGCATTCTGCAGCGATACTCCATCCCATCTGGTTTGCGCTTAGTGGGACTATGATTTGTTTTTCAGCTGGACAATGACCCACTACACCTCCAGGCTGTGTAAGGGCTATTTGACCAAGAAGGAGAGTGATGTCGTGCTGCATCAGATGATCTGGCCTCCACAATCACCCGACCTCAGAGTGAAGGAAAAGCAGCCAACAAGTGCTCAGCATGTGGGAACTCCTTCAAGACTTTTGGAAAATCATTCCAGGTGAAGCTGTTTGAGAGAAGCCAAGAGTCTGCAAAGCTGTCATCAAGACAAAGGGTGGCTTCTTTGAAGAATAGAAAATATGTTGATTTGTTTAACACTTTTTGGGTTACTACATGATTCCATATGTGTTATTTCCTAGTTTGTCGTCACGATTATTCTACAATGTAGAAAATTGTAAAAATAAAGAAAACCCCTTGAATGAGTAGGAGTCCAAACTTTTGTTTAGTACTGTACTATATGTAGGAGTCCAAACTTTTGTTTAGTACTGTACTATATATATATATATATATATATATATATATAGACATATATATATATATATATAGTACAGTACTAAACAAAAGTTTATTCAACAATGATATCCATAGGGGGTATTCAACAATGATATTTTTTTTTTTTTTTTAATTATTTTTATTTATTTATTTATATATATATATATAAATAAATAATAAATATATATATATATATAAATAAATATATAAATAAATAAATAAAAATTTCCCCCCATAGATATCATTGTTGAAAACTCCTGTCTTTCTCTCGCTCTCTCTGTTCCTCCCTCCATTCCACTCTTTCTATAAGAGGATAGCTCCATTAAGAAGTCTGAGTGCTCTGGGAGATGTCATCAGAGCTGCCCTATAGCAGGGTTACCCAACTGGCATCCCGGGGTTGTTTTTTAATTTTATTTATTGTTTGACATAAGACTGTAATAACACTAGCAAACAATTTTAGAAATCTGTTCCAAAGCATTCCCACACATAAGAGAGATATGTGATCGTGTACAAATGTCAAGGTTTGAAATTATTACATTTTAGGTCGATAATATACTGTTTTGGCTTCTTGCGGTAAATTATTTGTAATTGTGTTTCTGGACCCCTGACAATGCTAATCTCCCTCATGTGAGAGATATTTACCAAACACACTGGGACCAAAGACCTAGACAACAACACACACCTATAAATCACACTCACCTATAAGAAAATGTAAAAAAAATGGTCCATGCCCATATGCGTACAAAATGCTGAATTCACATCTCTTCATCCTTACCTGGCTGGAGCCCCAGGAAAAGGATAAACTGTAGTATGCAGAACATAGGTAACCATTCTGCATAGTAGCATGGTTTTGTCTGAAAAGGCAACTCTTTCTTGGGTTTTTCTTTGCATGATGTATATTGAGAGGATTTGATCAGTGTAAGGCGCAATATGATGAAACTTTCACCAAGCCTGTTAGAGGGCAAGGTGGAGCTCTTCATTACACCTGTCAAATCCTCTCAGCTCTCCACTAGTGCATAGGGCTTACGGTCCAATTGGGATTGGACCTATGTGTACAGTGTTTGTGTGTGCATGCGTGTGTGTGTGAGCATGTCTGAGCGTGTGTACTGTATGTATTGTGGGGGGGGGGGGGGGGGCATTGCGTGCAGGGTGTTAATGGGAGCCCCTGGGCAGCAGAATGAGGCCCACATAGGCCCCCGGAGGACCAGCGGGGCAATTAGGAAGTCACTTGGCCAGTTTGTGCTTCTATTGTGGGAAAATCATTCAGTGTGAAGTGCATTAGCATTCGCTTGGCAGGTAGAGGCCCGCACTGAACTGCCCATGGCCAGCCACTGTCACGCAGTCAGATCCCATAGCAGGGAACAGACAGGGTCACACTCAAACATGCAAAGGCCCTGTCATGTTGGTTTTGAGAACGACGGGGAGTCCAATAAAATTAGAGCATTTGGAACAGGCAACAGGAGGAGGGGTGGGTGGGGGCTGAAAGGATGCCTGGGTTTTAGTGGTTTGAGGGGAGTGGATTGGGTACGAACTGGCCTTTTCTGAAACTGTGTTACCACTGGTGAGCGTGATTCCACTGGTTTCTCTTTTACTCATTTCTCTCGGTTTCCTCTTCTGGTGTTATACTGTATATACACACACACAATATGTCCCAGCAGGTGTCACTAGGCTACCCCCGGGGCGGCAGGGAAGCCTAGTGGTTAGAGCATTGGACTAGTAACCGGAAGGTTGCAAGTTCAAACCCCCGAGCTGACAAGGTACAAATCTGTCGTTCTGCCCCTGAACAGGCAGTTAACCCACTGTTCCTAGGCCGTCATTGAAAATAAGAATTTGTTCTTAACTGACTTGCCTAGTAAAATAAAGGTAAAATAAAAATAAATAAATAAAAGTACAAATTCAAATCCAAAATGGACTTGTCTACTGTTGTGAGTGTAGCAAGGTAATTTTGTTCCCTAAGGTTATGAACAAGATAGTTTTTACTTTAGTATACCAAAGTTGTTTTAAAAAAAACTTTTCATACATTGAGTTGGAATTTTGTTTGTTCAGAATGTTACCGTACATTCCCGTCACTTTTTCCACATTGTTACGTTTCAGCCTTAATCTAGAAGGCATTACATTTAAAAAATAACTCAATCTACACAGATTTAGACAATTTTGCAAATGTATTAAAACAGAAATACCTTATTTACATAAGTATTCAGACCCTTTGCTATGAGACTCTAAATTAAACTCCGGTGCATCCTGTTTCCATTGATCATCCTTGATGTTTCTAGAAATTGATTGGAGTTCACCTGTGGTCAATTCAATAGATTGGACATGATTTGGAAAGGCAGTCACTTGTCTATATAAGGTCCCACAGTTGACAGTGCATGTCAGAGAGAAAAAAACATGAGGTCGAAGGAATTGTCCTTAGAGCTCCTAGACAGTATTGTGTTAAGGCACCGATATGGGGGTACCAAAAAATGTCTGCATCATTGAAGGTCCTCAAGAACACCGTAGCCTCCATCATTCTTAAATGGAAGTAGTATGGAACCACCAAGACTCTTCCTAAAGCTGGTCGCCCGGACATACTGAGCAATCGGGAGAAGGGCCTTGGTCCGACAGGTGACCAAGAACCCAATGGTCACGGACAGAGCTCCAGTCCCTCTGTGGAGATGAGAGAATCTTCAGGAAGGACAACCATCTCTGCAGCACTCCACCAATAAGGCCTTTTATCTTAGGGTGGCCAGACGGAATCCACTTCTCTGCAAATGGCACAGACAGGTGCCTTTTGGCAAACTCCAAGTGGGCTAAAGACTCTCAGACCATGAGGAACAAGATTCTCTGGTGTGATGAAACCAAGATTGAACTATTTGGCCTGAATTCCAAGCGTCACGTCTGGAGGAAACCTGGCACCATCCCTACAGTGAAGCATGGTGGTGACAGCATCATGCTGTGGGGACGTTTTTCCACCGGCAGGGACTGGGAGACTGGTCAGGAGAGAGGGAAAGATGAACGGAACAAAGTACAGTGCAATCCTTGATGAAAACCATGCTCCAGAGCGATCAGGACCTCAGACTGGGGTGAAGGTAGAACAAGATGGCGCCTGAAAAAATGGCAGCCGTTTTACAGGCGCCTAACCTATTGTGCCATTATGTTTCGTTTTTTTCACATTATGTGTAACTTATTTTTGTACATAATGTTTCTGCCACCATGTCTTACGGCAAAAAAATAACTTCTGCAGGACAGCGAGCAGTCACCTCGGATTAGACAAAGATTTTATCTTCAACAAGCAGGACTCACGGGATGTGTTTCAGACACCCGACAAAGCCAAAATCCCAGTCATTGGCAAGAGATGCAAGTAGAGGACACAGGGCGGGGTGCCTCGTAAGGATCCACCAACCGCGAGTGGGAAATCTGCAATTACCATCAATATGACTTGCCAACGTACAATAAATTAGATGAGGTACGATCACGAATATCCTACCAACGTGACATCAAAAACTGTAATGTCTTATGTTTCACCGAATCGTGGCTGAATGACGACATGGAAAACATTCAGTGAGCGGGATATACGCTACACCGGCTAGATAGAATAGCACACTCCGGTAAGACGAAGGGGGGCAGTCTGTGTATATTTGTAAACAGCTGGTTCATGTAAGCTAAGGAGGTCTCTTGATTTTGCTCTCCTGAAGTAGAGTATCTCATGATAAGCTGCAGACCACACTATTTTCCAAGAGAGTTTATCTATTTATTTCGTTGCTGTTCACTTACCACCACAGATCGACGCTGGCACGAAGACGGCACTGAGTCAGCTGTATAAGGAAATAACCAAACAGTAAATCGCTCACCCAGAGGCGGAGTTCCTAGTGTCCGGGGACTTTAATGCAGGGAAACTTAATCAGTTTACCTCATTTCTATCAGCATGTTAAATGCACAACCAGAGGAAAACAAAATTCTAGATTACCTTTACTCCACACACAGACACATACAAAGCTCTCCCTCCATTTGGCAAATCTGACCATAAGTATATCCTCTTGATTCCTGCTTACAAGAAGAAATTTAAGCAGGAAGCACCAGTGACTCGGTCTATAACAAAAAGTGATCAGATGAACCAGATGCTAAACTACAGAACTGTTTTGCTATCACAGACTGGAAAATGTTCCTGGATTCTTCCAATGGCATTGAGTACACCACATCAGTCACTGGCTTCATCAATAAGTGCATTGAGGATGTCATCCCCACAGTGACTGTACGTACATACCCCAACCAGAAGCCATGGATTACAGGCAACATCTGCACTGAGCTAAAGGGTAGAGCTGCCACTTTCAAGGTGCGGGACTCGGAAACTTATAAGAAATCCTGCTATGCCCTCCGACAAAATGTCAAACAGGCAAAGCGCCAATACAGGTCTAAGATTGGATCGTACTACATCGGCTCCGACGCTCATCGGATGTGGCAGGGCCTGAAAATGATTACAGACTACAAAGGGAAGCACAGCTGCGAGCTTCCCAGTGACATGAGCCTACCAGAGTTAAAAATCACTTCTATGCTCACGTCGAGGCAAGCAACAATGAGGCATGCACGAGAGCGTCGCCTGCTCCGGATGACTGTGTGATCATGCTCTCCATGCTCTTGCAGGCATGTGCTGACCAACTGACAGTTGTCTCTGATATTTTCAACAAGTCCCTGATTGAGTCTAATACCAACATGCGTCAAGCAGACCACCATAGTGCTCTTGGGCACAGGGACTGAGGTAACCTGCCTACATGACTACAGACCTGTAGCACTCACATCCATAGCCATGAAGTGCTTTGAAAGGCTGGTAATGGCCCACATTAATGCCATTATCCCAGAAACCCTGGACTCACTCCAATTTGCATACCTCCCCAACAGATCCAATCTTTATTGCACGCCACACTGCCCTTTCCCATTTGCGCAAAAGGAACACCTTTGTGAGAATGCTGTTCATTGACTACAGCTCAGTGTTCAACACCATAGTACCCTCAAAGCTCATCACCAATCTAAGGATCCTGGGACTAAACACCTCCTTCTGCAACTGGATCCTGGACTTCCTGACAGGCCGCCCCTGGTAGTGAGGGTAGGTAGCAACACATCTGCCACGCTGATCCTCAACACTGGAGCCCCTCAGGGTTGCGTGCCCAGTCCCCTCCTGTACTCCCTGGTCACCCACGACTGCATGGCCAGGCACAACTCAAACACCATCATTCATTTTGCAGACAACGAAACAGTGGTAGGCCTGATGACGAGACAGCCTATAGGGAGGAGGTCAGAGACCTGTTCGGGTTGTGCCAGAATAACAACCTATCCCTCAACGTAATCAATACAAAGGAGATAATTGTGGACCACAAAAAAGAGGAGAACCAAGCACGCCCCCATTCTCATCAACAGGGCTTTCATGGAGCAGGTTGAGAGCGTCAAGTTCCTTGGTGTCCACATCACCAACAAACTAGAATGGTCCAAACACACCGAGACAGTCATGAAGAGGAAACGACAAAACCCATTCCCCCCCAGGAAACTAAAAAGATTTGGCATGGGTCCTCAAAAGTTTCTAAAGCTGCAACACCGAGAGCATCCTGACTGGTTGCATCACTGCCTGGTACGGAAACTGCTCGACCTCCAACAACAAGGCACTACCGAGGGGTACGGCCCAGTACATTACTGGGGAAAAGCTGCCTGCTATCCAGGACCTCTACACCAGGCGGTGTCAGAGGACCGGAGCGCCAAGTCCAGGACCAAAAGGCTTCTCAGCAGCTTTTACCCCCAAGTCATAAGACTCCAGAACAGGTAATCAAATGGCTACCCAGACTATTTGCATTGCCCCCCCCCCCCCCCCCCACCAACCTCTCTTTTACGCTGCTGCTACTCTGTTCATTGTCTATGCATAGTCACTTCACTATGCATATTACCTCAATAAGCACGACTAACCGGTGCCCCCGCACATTAACTCTGTACCGGTACCCCCTGAATATAGCCTCGCCACTGTTATTTTACTTATTGTTTACCTAATACCTCTTTTTTACTTAAATTGTACTGTTGGTTAGGGCTTGTAAGTAATAATTTCACTGTAAGGTCTACACCGGTTGTCGTCAGCGCACGTGACAAATAAACTTTGATTTAATTTGAGGTTCACCTTCCAATAGGAAAACAATCCTAAGAGCACAGCCAAGACAACGCAGGAGTTGCTTCGAGACAAGTCTCGGAATGTCCTTGAGTTGCCCAGCCAGAGCCCGGACTTGAACCCGATCAAACATCTCTGGAGAGACCAGAAACTCCCCAAATAAATGTGTGCCAAGCTTGTAGCATTGTACCTAAGAAGACTCGAGGCTGCAATCGCTGTCAAAGGTGCTCCAAAGTATTGAGTAAAGGGTCTGAATACTTATGTAACTGATTTCAGGTCGATTTTCTATACATTTGAAAAAAAATTAAAAGCCTTTTTTGCTTTGTCATTATGGGGTATTGTGTAGATTGACAAGGAACAAAATGCAGAAAAAGTCAAGGGGTCTGAATACTCTCCGAATGCACAACCTCAATGGAATGTTCACCATATAAATGTTGAACACGAACTGCTAGCTCTCTGTTGTTATTACCATTACATGTTAGCATATTGAGGCACTGGAGAGTTATTTCTTTAAAAATCCAACAGGCATGGAAACAGTTAAGAGATATTTAACTGAATGCCTCTGTTTCTATAGCTCTATATGAAGGTATTGTACCTTATTCTGTGAAAATGTAAAACTTGTTTAAAAACAAAAAACAAATCATAAATGTAATGTGCATGTCAATTTTGTTGCCGTGTGAAGTGTGCGTGTGATGCTGCTCAAATCGAAGAAGGCAAGGTTTCATTTGGCACATTCTCTATTTCTGTAACTATGCAGGTAGAAAATATGCTGAACAAAATACAGTTGAAGTCGGAAGTTTACATACGCAAGTTGGCGTCATTAAAATGCCACAAAATTCTTATTAACAAACTATTGTTTTGGCAAGTCAGTTAGGACATCTACTTTGTGCATGACACAAGTAATTTTTCCAACAATTGTTTACAGACAGATTATTTCACTGTGTCACAAATCTAGTGGGTCAGACGTTAACATTCACTAAATTGACTAGACCTCCACAATTCTGGTTCATCCTTGGAAGCAATTTCCAAATGCCTTTAGGTACCATGTTCATCTGTACAAACAAAAGTACGCAAGTATAAACACCATGGGGCAACGCAGCCGTCATACTGCTCAGGGAGGAGATGCGTTCTGTCTCCTAGAGATGAACATACTTTGGTGTGAAAAGTGCAAATCAATCCCAGAACAACAGCAAAGGACCTTGTGAAGATGCTGGAGGAAACAGGTACAAAAGTATCTATATCCACAGTATCTATATCCACAACCCTTAGGGGTTGTGATGAATGAAATAAAAGCTGAAAAATCATTCTCTACTATTATTCTGACTATTAACCTTCTTAAAATGAAGTGGTGATCCTAACTGACCTAAGACAGGGAATATTTACTAGGATTAAATATCAGGAATTGTGAAAAACTGAGTTTAAATGTATTTGGCTAAGGTGTATGTAAACTTCCGACTTTGTTATTTCAAGATGAGAGAATCATCCAGCACATTGGGTCTCACTACACCCCCACATGCCATGTCTTGAAACATGCAGACAGAAGGATATGAAGTACAGGTACATTGTAATACTTCTGACAGCCAACTTTCTAGCGCTACCAACAACTTCATAGCATTCCCAGAAAGCATGGATTATTGAGTCATCATTAGTTTTACACTTGAGACATGACTCTGCCATTGTGCTATAGAATGTGAATTTTGTCTTGTATAATAAATTCTATACATTAGTTTATACTGGATGAAGCATAAATTTACAGTACCAGTCAACAGTTTGGACACACCTGTAATTAGTACGCCAGGAGAAAGAGGTGTAGATTCACGCGCAGAGCACAGCAGATGTTTGCACAACCTCAGGTTCCCCTCCGACATCCAACGGTGGGGGTGCATTGCGGGTAGAGACTGAAGGATGAAGAGGACTGTGGGTGACCGGTTTTAACAGAGGAACATGGAAGGATGAGGAGATTTTATACTGACGGGGTAACTGGAGTCAGTAAGTGACAGGGTTGATGCAATGGGTCATCTTGAAGGGACCAATGCAGCGAGGACAGAACTTTTTGCAGGGGAGGCAGATGTCTCTGGTAGAGAGCCACACATGCTGTCCGGGGTGAAGGAGTGGCGTAGGTCAGCAGCGTCTGTCAGCAAAGCGTTTCTGGGTATTAGAGGCTTCCTGCAGATGCCGGTGACCAGTGTCGACAGCTGGGACAGTACCAGGGAGACAAACTTGGGAGAGACAATGTCCTCCAGAATCCCATACAGACGGAACACAATCTGTCTACTATGACAAGGATGGAGGTGTTACCAGAAGATTCAGGAAGGTCTGTGATGAAGTCAACAGCTATGTGGCACCAGGACCTGTGAGGGATTGGCAAAGGTTGAAGCTTCCCGGGAGGGAGATGACAAGGGCTTATGGTTTGGGCGCAGACTGGACAGGAGAGTACATAATCCCTTACGTTGGATGCCAGCGAGGACCACCAGAACTTCCGGGCTAGAAGTCCGGTGGTTCATGTAATGCCCGGATGTCCTGACCCTAAGGACGTGTGACATTGCATCAATTGGGGGTCTAACAGCTGCTAGTACATAACGCTTCCCAGCTTGTGTCTCAGGAAGATCCGGGTCTGAGGTTAGGTTCTCTTGTTTGGCAGAGTGAATCTCCCACTGTACTGGTCCCATAATGCAAGAGGAAGGAAGAATGGGTGCAGGGTCGGAGTTACTGGTCGGAAGGTCAAACTGGCGGGAGAGAGCATCAGCTTTTACATTTCTTTCCAGGGAAGTAAGTCACATGAAAATGGAAGCGTGTGAAAAGAGTCCAGAAGGCTTGTCTGGAGTTTAACCTCTTGGCCCTTCTGATATATTCCAGATTATGATGATCGGTTAGGATGGGGGCCAGCTTGATGGCAGAGTTCTCGGTTCCCCACATCGTAATTCCTCTATGGGGGAATAACTTCCTGGAGAAGAAGGCACAGGGATGTGATTCGGGATGTGTTCCCACCCACCCAGAGAGTATGGCTCCTACTCCTACTTCGGAGGCATCCATCTCCAGGGTGAAAGGAAGGGTCGGATCAGGTTGGAGAAGGACAGGAGCTGAGGAGGCGTTTCAAGTTGTTGAACGCAGTCAGGGCGATATCAGTCCATTGAAGGGTCTGGGTCTTTTGGCTGGTAAGGGCATTGAGGGGAGCGGCCCTAGAACTGAAGTTCCGAATGAACCGGCGATAGAAGTTGGAGAACCCAATGAAAAGTTGGAGGCGAACAGGGCAATGGCTGAGCAGATGATCTTTCCATCCACAGTATAGGCAGAGCCTTTCTTGGATCCACTTTTGACGGTCGATACATGGGAGAGGAGCGTGGCCCAACTACATGGGCACTGGAAGACTCAGATGGGATGAGTTAATCACGGAAAGAGAAGGTTTCGGGTTCCTGGGTGGCAGAGTTCTTCGGCGGTCGGCAATGAGGTGGTCGATGGAGATACGAATGTATTGATTTAAATCCAGAAGGTCAACTCTACAGGCCAGCTCCACCTGAAGTTCCCTGTTGAGCCCTCTTTGGTAGACGGTAAGAAAAGCAGCCTCAGTCCATCGAGAGCATACACGGCAGATGAATTGCATCCTTGTGGAAGTTCTATGAGGAGGTCTCCTATAGGACAACTGGAGGGAGAGTTATCGAATAGCTCTTTGAAAAGGGTGTGGAAATAGTCCTCGGATCAGAGTTCTGTGCTGTTGGCAGTCCATATGTTGATGACCCAGTACAGGGCTTTTCCTGTGAGTAGAGACAACACAATCCATCCTGCTCTTGTCGTTGGCGAAGTTAGTGGGGTTGTGCTCAATGTATTTGCTGCATTGTGTCAGAAATCCCTAACATTACCCAGGCAAACCGTCATATTTTCCAGGCATGGGTATGAATGAAGGAGGGCTATGGGTTACGATACCTGGCATCGGAGGAGTAGGGATAGGCTATGCGTAGGACAGGCATGAATTCAGAAATCTGAATTGTCCCCTTAGTGCATAAGAACTTATTATAAATATGGCCCCAAGAATAACCAGTTTAGTAGTTGACCCTTTATTGGAACCCTGGGCTTGCCTGTGATATATGTCCAGGGATGATCCAAGACAGCCTTAGGCTAAGACTAGCTCTACCGTGCTTTCGGGGCCCTGGTGTTTAACCCTGGTCAAACCCTAACCTAGAACAGTCCAGTGTAAATAAGAACCATATACCGAGCCAAGAGGCCACCATTCTAAAAGTAGACCTCCCTTTGTCTTGAATGAGGCCGATTATAATTGTGTAACATTTTTAAACCATACTGTAACCCTGAGTGTTTACCACCACATCACCTACCGATTCCTTTCATGCATTTCTGCTGTATTTGCCCCTTCACATCAGAGCTGTCTCTACACACGCTCACCCTGATTTGTTATTCTTCATAACTCCATAGTTTAATCCATACAATGAGCTCTATGGACTAGAACTAAGTGAGAGACAAAGGGTTGATCACATTGCAGAGGCAGTCAGGGAAATGGGATGAGTGGTGGGGGGGAGGTGTCTCTTTCCCCAGAGAGTATGACAGCTATTTTGCTAATTAACAACCATTCTTTCAACCACCAAAATGATCCCTGCTGTAACAGACATTGTTGGAGTCTCTCCTATGACCACACACAGGCGAATACATTAGAAATGTGGGTAAGTCATGAGCTTTAAATAAATGTCTAAACTGTCTGCCGGAGTCTGAGGTACAGTAGCAGATAACACTCACTTCTCCGGACCACACAAGCTCCCGTCCCGTTGGGGGTTCAAGCCCCCCGTATCGGCCATTTCAGTCTATGCCCCTCTAAACCTTGTATCTCCCTCTCTCCATTTCCGGATGTCCTTTCAAATAAAATTAATACAAAATGCTCCTAAACTGCCATGCTTGTACATCTGCAGTTCAGAGAGCATGAGTGTTTCTCTGGCTGTTGGCCAATGTGAGTGTTTGTTATAAGATCAAGTTGCATATCCCGATTTGCCTCTCAGTGGCATTTTAGCATGTAAGTCTTGTAAATTTTGGTGGGGCAAACTCAACATTTTTGTTTTGGATGCATGCCCGCAAAGCCACAATACATGAATTGCATTATGAAGGTGACAAACTGTTAGGGTCTACATAAAGCTGTCCCAACAGCAGAGCTTCATTTTAAGCACCATGGATTGAATTCTTACCTGGCTACATCTGGCTATCAGCGGAGCCTTATCTGGCAGTGAAACAGTTAATTCAGCCTCATTTGCTGATATGGCTGACTTGCTTAAACATATGGCATTTCCACTGACAATGGAGATGTACAATCTATGTACCTTGGCATAAGGGAGCAATGATCCGTAATTTTGATTAAGACATTAATGAGTGAGCTAAGACAGACATAGTAAAAATAACTATTTGTTCAGCACTTTTGAAATGTACAGAAAAAGATTACAGATTTCAGAACATGGGGCGTTCTTACGCTATTCTACCTGTACACCAAGTCAGAACTGTATGATAAATAAAGGGGGCATATAAGCAGACAATGAAAGCTCTTACAATATTTGATGATGACATTTCTCTAAAACAAGCTATAGGCTACATGTGCACCACCAAGTGAGAACAGTAAGCTAAATTATAGTATGAGGGGGAAACAGCTTAATACACAACATACACTTAGTATTTCTTTCTTAGCTACAGTATACATATCTCCCTGGAATAATACATTATTTATGCAGAAGCATAAAATACATTTTTGGACTTACAGTTCTGTTCTCACTGGAAAAGGAAGGTGGTGTGGCGGCAGTCCTTCTTGTGGGCAAATTTTGTCATAAAACTTTGTCATCAAAGTCTGGCATTCTACATTTACATTTACATTTAAGTCATTTAGCAGACGCTCTTATCCAGAGCGACTTATTCTCTAGATGTATGGTGCATTCAACTGGGTACTCTGGAAAATAACAAGGTCAAATCATGACGTCAGTGTTCTCCAGCTCGGTGCTCTAGAAAGAGGCCAGAGTTCCCGATGTGGAATTCCGAGTTGGATGACGATTCAAAACGTATTTTCCCAGTCAGAGATAGTTTTTTTTCAGAAGTTCACAGTTGTCTTGAACTCACTGAAGTCTAAGATTTCCCCATTCCAGGTTTCCAGTTGTTTTGAATGCGGCAGAAGTAATACTGTCTTGACAAGCATGGCCAATGTATTCAACCTTTTCTGGCCCATGGTGTTTCATGTGAATGTTTATCCTTTTATGCTTGGAAAAGAGACCCTTAAACCCAGACTTGGACCAGACCAAATAGCAGGCAAGGGAAGCGAAAGAGGGATTGCTTTGCAATGCTTGTAGTTAGCCACTGATTCCTTACAAACCACTCATTGTTGAATTTGTGATTTCCAACTTGTTGTGTAATGTTCATGTCCAATGGCCAATGAGCACTGATACATTTTTATCTACACAGTGCCTTCGGAAAGTATTCAGACCCCTTGACTTTTTCCACATTTTGTTACGTTACAGCCTTATTCTAAAATGGATTAAATCATTGTTTTTCCTCATCAATCTACACACAATAGCCCATAATGACAAAGTGAAAACAGGTTTTTAGAAATGTTAGCACATTTATTTTTTACATGTTTGCAAAATGTATTTACATAAGTATACAGACCCTTTGCTATGAGATTCAAAATTGAGCTCAGGTGCATCCTGTTTCCATTGATCATCCTTGAGATGTTTCTACAACTTCATTGGAGTCCTCCTATGGTAAATAATGTAAGAAAAAAACAAAATACTGCAAAGTTTCCTATGAGCTAGAAGCACGGCAGTCCTCTCTGTAGGCGCCATCTAATTACATTGTCAGAGCAAACACCAAGTCATGAGGTCGAAATAATTGTTCATAGAGCTCTGAGACAGCATTGTGTCGAGGCACAAATCTGGGGAGGTTTACCAAAAAATGGCTGCAGCTTGAAGGTCCCCAAGAACACAGTGACCTCCATCATTCTTAAATGGAAGAAGTTTGGAACCACCAAGACTCCTCCTAGAAATGAGCAATCAGGGAAAAAGGGCCTTGGTCAGGGAGGTGACCAAGAACTTGATGGTCACTATGACAGAGCTCTACAGTTTCTCTGTGGAAATGGGAGAACCTTCCAGAAGGACACCCATCTCCGCAGCACTCCACCAATCAGGCCTTTATGGTAGAGTGACCAGACGGAAGCCACTCCTCAGTAAAAAGCATATGACTGCCGGCTTGGAGTTTGCTTAAAGTTACCTAAAAACTCTCAGACCATGAGAAAAAAGATTCTCTGGTCTGATGAAATCAAGATTAAACTCTTTGGCCTGAATGACAAGCGTCACGTCTGGAGCAAACCTGGCACCATTGCTACGGTGAAGCATGGTGGTGGCAGCATCCGTAATGGGTCTGCGGTCAAACGATCACCCCTCATCACTGTCAAACGCTCCCTAAAACACTTCTGCGAGCAGGCCTTTCTAATTGACCTATCCTAGAATGACATTGACCTCCTCCCGTCAGTAGAGGATGCCTGGATATTCTTTAAAGTGCTTTCCTCACCATCTTAAATAAGCATGCTCCATTCAAAAAATGTAGAACTAGGAATAGATAAAGCCCTTGGTTCACTCCAGACCTGTCTGCCCTTGACCAGCACAAAAACATCCTGTGGTGTACTGCATTAGCATTGAATATCTCCCGTGATATGCAACTTTTTAGGGAAGTTAGGAACCAATGTGCACAGGCAGTTAGGAAAGCTAAGGCTAGCTTTTTCAAACAGAAATTTGCATCCTGTAGTACAAACTCAAAAAAGTTTTGGGACACTGTAAAGTGCATGGAGAATAAGAGTACCTCTTCCCAGCTGCCCACTGGACTGAGGCTAGGAAACACTGTCACTAACGATAAATCCACAATAATTGAGAATTTCAATAAGCATTTTTCTATGGCTGGCCATGCTTTCCACCTGGCTACCCCTACCCCAGTCAACAGCCCTGCGCTCCCCACAGATACTCGCCCAAGCCTCCCCCACTTCTCCTTTACCCAAATCCAGATAGCTGATGTTCTGAAAGAGCTGCAAAATCTGGACCCCTACAAATCAGCCGGGCTAGACAATCTGGACCCTCTCTTTCTAAATTATTTGCCGAAATTATTGCAACCCCTATTACTAGCCTGTTCAACCTCTCTTTTGTATCATCTGAGATTCCCATAGATTGGAAAGCTGCTGCAGTCATACCCCTCTTCAAAGGGTTAGGCACTCTAGACCTAAACTGCTACAGACCTATATCTATTCTACCCTGCCTTTCTAAGGTCTTTGAAAGCCAAGTTAACAAACAGATTACCGACCATTTTGAATCTCACCGTACCTTCTCCACTATGCAATCTGGTTTCAGAGCTGGTCATGGGTGCACCTCAGCCACGCTCAAGGTCCTAAACGATATCATAACCGCCATCCAGAAGATACATTACTGTGCAGCTGTATTCATCGACCTGGCTAAGGCTTTCGACTCTGTCAATCACAACATTTTTATTGGCAGACTCAACAGCCTTGGTGTCTCAAATGACTGCCTCGCATGGTTCACCAACTACTTCTCTGATAGAGTTCAGTGTGTCTAATCGGAGGGCCTGTTGTCCGGACCTCTGGCAGTTTCTATGGGGGGTGCCACAGGGTTCAATTCTCGGCCGACTCTCTTCTCTGTATACATCATTGATGTCGCTCTCGCTGCTAGTGATTCTTTGATCCACCTCTACGCAGACGACACCATTCTGTGTAACTCTGGCCCTTCGTTGGACACTGAGTTAACAAACCTTCAGAAGAGCTTCAATGCCATACAACTCTCCTTCCATGGCCTCCAACTGCTCTTAAATGCAAGTAAAACTAAATGCATGCTCTTCAATCGATCGCTGCCCGCACCTGCCCGCCCGTCCAGCATCACTACTCTGGACAGTTCTGACTTTGAACATGTGGACAACTACGAGTACCTAGGTTAGACTGTAAACTCTCCTTCCAGACATCTCCAATCCAAAATTAAATCTAGAATCGGCTTCCTATTTTGCAACAAAACATCCTTCACTCATGCTGCCAAACATACCCTCGTAAAACTGACCATCCTACCGATCCTCGACTTCGGCGATGTCATTTACAAAATAGCCTCCAACACTCTACTCAACAAATTGGATGCAGTCTATCACAGTGCCATCTGTTTTGTCACCAAAGCCCCATATACTACCCACCACTGCAACCTGTATGATCTCATTGGCTGGCCCTCGCTTCATACTCATCGCCAAACCCACTGGCTCCAGGTCATCTACAAGTCTCTGCTAGGTAAAGCCCTGCCTTCTCTCAGCTCACTGGTCAACATAGCAGCACCCACCTGTAGCACGGGCTCCAGCAGGTAAATGTCACTGGTCATCCCCCAAAGCCAATTCTTCCTTTGGCCGCCTCTCCTTCCAATTCTCTCCTGCCAATGAATGGAACAAACTGCAAAAATCTCTGAAGCTGGAGACTCTTACCTCCCTCACTAGCTTTAAGCACCAGCTGTCAGAGCAGCTCACAGATCACTGCACCTGTACATAGCTCATCTGTAAATAATGGCATCACCTAAGGGGGCTTGAACTTTCAAGCTCTCCCTGTAGATTTTGCGGTGACGTAGTGTCCCCATGATTGACAGAACACTGAGCCAATCACGGCGCAACTAGAGAAGATTACCAAACCCTATGCTCTGTATTTTCCACTGGCTACCCTCCAACACATAAACCACTGAGCTAGGCTGAAACACCTACATTTTGGAGATGCTTTACTCAAGAAAGCAATCAAGAGACCATGTTTGTATTCGACTTTATTAACTCCATTTTTTTAACATTGTTTGCAAACTGATATGTGACACGTATTAATGCCGAAATAACATTTTTTTTTAGCTAAACAGGTCGCCACTGGTGCCTCTATACTGAGGCCTGAGGAATGTGGTTAAAACTCACTTAGGGTTAAATGTTTGAGAGCCTTTCTTTGTCCAAATTGAATTGAAAGTAATTTTTTCTGATATGTTCACCTTGAAAGTGGAGTTGAGTCCATTCTTCATTCCAATCATGCTCATTAGTTTCTCATATGGCTCATATACTGTAACAGGATCTATCATGTAAGAGACGGCATGGAGCCTTCACATTAAACCAGTTCAAATTGGAATTAATTTAATTGATTTATGAATTACTTGAGCTTATACAACTGTATTCAATCTGGGTAGCCTAGTGATTAGAGGAATTGGGCCAGTAACCGAAAGGTTGTTGGATCGAATCCCCGAGCTGATAAGGTAAAAATCTATCATTATACCCCTGAACAAGGCAGTTAACACACTGTAAGTAACATTTTCTTCTTAACTGACTTGCCTAGTTAAATACAGGTTCAAAAAAATCCACAGTCTGTGTTTTGTAAAACGGCCGCCCCACCACCTGTTTTTGTAAACAGTTGAGGGATGGGGCAGGAGAGATGTAACCACTCAAATTCATAGACGGAGCTTTGGATGCAAGGACTAATCAACCATGAGATGCTTTGAAGCTATACAATCTTTGTTTACCATTACATATTTACAAACAATGGAGTAAAACAAGTTTATTTTGGTTTCAGTTGGGTTTAGGCAGTTAGGCAATTATTCAATAATCAGTCTTTGTAAACAGTGTATAGCTTAGAAATGTGTTTAAAATGATATATATTTTTTATCTCAATCTATGAATTTGAAAGTGGCCACATATCTCCAGGCCCATCCCACAGCTTTGTACCAAACCAAGTGGGTAGGGCTGCCGTTTGGCTGAAACACGAATTAAGAATTGTACCTTTAATTCTGGAGAGAATGCCAGTGATTGTGACCAAAATAAAACAAACAAAGAATAACCACATACACACACTTCCATCAGTTTTTATTCTCAGTCACACTTTTCAGATGCTAAATTAAGACAAAAAAGTAATTTTCACAAGACGCGTGTTAACAGACAACATTAATATCGGATTTCAAAGAGGGGTGTATTGTCGTCTGAATAAAGACATGTCTCTCAAATGGCTTCACTGCTGTGACATCTGTGGAATTCTTCTGGGAACATATACTGGCAATCAAGTTACAATAATGTAAGAAACATATCTCATACAAACACTTATAATCATGGCTTTTCAGTGAAAGTTTTATCTCATAAAATAGAACATCACAGCATCAAAATTTGAATTTTACAGACGTGTCTCATCTTTCATTTAACCTCTGAAAGAAGTCTGGTAGAATCCAAAGACTGTCTAATATAAACATTAAAAAAAGGTGGTTCTCCTTGATCTCAGAGTATCACCGGCAACTACTTACAGTAGGAATGGGAAAGGAGAGAGAAAGTGAGAAAGAGATCTTCTCTTAAAACCCTGGAGTTACAGATGAATGGGGGGGTGGAAGAGTGCGTTGAGTAGTAATGAACCCTGAGTGACTGCTGCATCGTGCCCAAGGCTCTGATCACTTATATAAAACAACACTTCCTCTCTCCCTCCCTAAGCGTTTAGTTTAATTAATAACTACAGATAAGGATATTAATAAAAGGCATTTGTAATTATGTTTCACTTGATGAAGGTGGAAGGACCAATCACTGTCCCTAATAGTTCAAATAATACTGCGAATGGCCCTTTACCAATACTGTTCCAATAGGCATAGATATTCTAACATTACATGCATACTGAGATATCATAAAAATGCTAAAGTTACGTATAGAATAGGTTTATCTTAAATATCTACAATAGGATATAACATACTTCTAGTAAAATCGTAACAACTTCTAGGGAAATATCAATCCATTTGATGACCAATGAGGAAATGGATGTGAACAAATCCTTGGTTATGGCTACTTAATACTATTGCACACTTTGTACCGGCTTAACTCTGTCTTGACTCTTCACAGCTAGGAACTGTGTTTGTGTTTACAGTGGTAATGACACCACTGCCAGGTAAAGATGTTGTGTTCAGTCTGTATAGTAAATATGTTTTGGTGTCTGAGTATCCATGGTTTCTGTGCGTTATGATGATGTGGGCAAGGTCTTGCCCAGTCAAGCCAGTTGTAGCCTTATTGTAGTTGGTGCCGTATGGCTTAACGGACAGGACGGATCTAGAGGCGTGATGAGACACTAATCCTGTAGGGGCGGGGCTTCATGGTGAGCCCAAAGTCGGTACTGAGGTCCAACTCCTGTCCTGGAACATTCTCGATACACAGCCGATGGAGCAGTGTGGTCAGGAATACAAACATCTCCAACCGGGCGAACCCATCACCCAGGCAACGCCTTTTCCCCATCCCGAAGATCATGACCTTCTCTGTCAGGTCTTTGTTGAGCAGTCCCTCTTTACCCAGGAAGCGCTCGGGGCGGAACACGTCTGGGTCACCCCACAGATCTCTACAAATGAGGAAAATGACAGCCAACCATTCACAACCACAACAGGGTTGTGTTCATTAGAGCACACAAAGGAAAACGTTTCGTAACTTGGAAACAAAAATGAGCAGAGTCCAGATAGTCAATCCCTCACTACAGTCCTTCCCTGCTGGTTGGTGCCTAGTGGACATGACCAAGACCAGTTGAACACTCAAACACATGCAAATAGATTGTGAGAGAGCTGACATCTCCAAAAGGTGATGTCACCTCCTCAGTGTTGGGGAGGAGTGAACTACATGTAGTTCAACAAGTAATTCAACTACAATTTGCAGTAGCTTGGTGGTAGTTTAACTCAATTCAAATCTAGGTAGTGTTTTCAGCAGTTATTTACTTTTTTACCATGTAGTGGTGTAGCTATAACTACTGGAACTACACACTACTTTTTTTTTAAGAGAATGGAATTAGGCAATAATTTTCTTTCTTTTTCAGCATCAGACCTGTTAAATTCTCACTTAAAATATAGTTTTTTTGTTTAATAGGCTAAATTACACAATCTGTTAACATCTAAAATCAGATAAAATCTCACTCCAGAGTGATCTGTTCTTGCAATTTGTAGTCTATGACATTTCAGATTTAGATATGATAAATCTTCACGAAGTAGTTTGGATGTAGTGAACTACTTTTCCAAAGTAACTTCAGTTAACTAAACAATATGTTTCTTAAGGTTAAGGGTAGCTTTACTGTAGCTTAACCTCTTCCATTCTGAAGTAATTGGTAACTTGGCCAGCTATACTTTCAAAGTAACGTCCCCAACACTGCACAAAGGACTAAAATGTAACATAAATTGAGATGTGTGCTTTAAAACACATACAGATAACACTCACATGTCGTGATTAACCTGATACTGATTGATGAAGACACAGGTGTCCTTTGGAATGAAGTATCCATTGAGTGTGATGTTTTGTGTGGTGCTTAAGGGATGAAAAGCATGGGGGGAAAAGACTGTGTAAATATCAACTTTCCCAGAGGTAACCTGAACGTGCTAACAGACAAGCACCATGCAGATGTAAATATTACAAATTGTTACTGTGACTGTTATCAGAGCCTCACCAGTGTGGTATGGTGAAAGGGACATAGGATGTGTGGCGGAACACCTCATATAAGAAGGACTCAGTAAAAGGCATCTTGGGCTTGTCTTCAAACCGAGGTAGTCTGGCTGGGCCAATGTGGTCGTCTGAACCAGAGAAAGGCAAAAACATACAGTCGCAATCAAAATACCTCGAAGAAAGTGACAAGAAAATAATGTACCTGAAAGTGGAAAAAAGAGAAATCAGCGACATTACAGAGGCAATCAGAAAAAGTGAGACCAAGGAAGAAAGAAAGACGATTGGATTGTTGCCATCTTTTCTTACATTTCCATTCACAAGTAAGATGATTTGTGTGGCTTGATTCTCGTATGGTGCAATACCCCTGCGTGTGATCCCCTTTGTTCCTGTCAGAGTAGACTGTCCAAGTATCCAAAATCTCTCTCTTTTCTCTCTCTCTCTGTCTCTGTGAATGAATCGTGCTTACTGAACATACTGAACCAGTTTTCTCAGCCCACTTCAAAAATAGCTCCGGCGTTGGTGAATTCATGACCTTTTGCGTGTTACCATGGTGAGCAATGGTCTCTAGCCATTGAGGACGGAATGGGGGGGTAGGGTGGGGGGACACGTCTCTCAAAGATTAGATCATTGTGTGGAACTGCACAGACGGCCTATCAAACTGGCAAACTGGCAAACTGGCTGGTACTGTAGGAGACTCTGCTCATTAGGATGTGCTATTTGACAACACAGGAAGTACTTACATTCATAAAATACCTGAACTCTCACCTATTTTTCTAAAACAAAGTGATTATTCTTAACAAGTTAAGCAGACACACAAGCAGGCGTACAAAGAGACTAAGTATAAAGAGACAAAGTCAATTTAGCGCTACAAGGGCAGACAGTACAGTATTACAGTTTTCTATAGGAAAAGTACTGTTCAGTCATACAGGAAGAATTATTACAACACAGAGGATGTACAGTACCAATCTCCTGGTGTATTTTGACCTGGATGTCAGGAAACTTGATGAGGTATAAGAGGCTCCACTGTAAACCAGCTATGATGGTATCAAATCCTGTAATGTAAAAAAACTCATATGTAACGTTAGTTACAATCGTCATTATCACCGTCATATCTATGCTATGAACACCAAATGAATTAAGTTGCTCTAGAGTTGGTCTGTTCAAATGTATTGTTCAACCCATCACGACTGGGAATGGTGATCGTCCAGAAGAAAAAGACATCTGGATTTGGAAATCGAGTCTCAGCAAACATACTACAGCCACAGCCCTGAAATAGCCATAATACCAAGGTCTGTTTATAAACTTCTTGTCAAGAATGGAGCGGCAGGGTAGCCTAGTGGTTAGAGCGTTGGACTAGTAACCGAAAGGTTGCAAGTTTAAACCCCCGAGCTGACAAGGTACAAATCTGCCGTTCTGCCCCTGAACAGGCAGTTAACCCACTGTTCCTAGGCCGTCATTGAAAATAAGAATTTGTTCTTAACTGACTTGCCTAGTAAAATAAAGGTAAAATATTTTTTTTTTAAATGAACATACTGTGTAATAGCCTAGTGTTAATATGCTGTTTATAAGCAGAGCTTCAAATCATTTGTTGTCCAACTTCTCTGTTCCATCTATCTCACCTGCTCCAAAGATGTCGATGACAGTGTGTATGATCTGGGAGTTGGACAGCACTGCGGTGTCTTCATCCTCTTGCCGATCCTCACAGAGGGCAATCAGAGCATCTGTGATGTCACGTATACAGTCCTGGAAACACACACATCATCACAGCTTTAGCTAACACTTTACTTTACACTCTACTTAATACCTGCAGCTTTGTTGTATTTATTAGGGATCACCATTATCTTCTGCCAAGGCAGCAGCTACTCTTCCTGTGTTTCAAACACATTAAGACAATTACATTGCATAGAAAACAAAAGATAAAACAGTACATCATATAACAGTATTACACCACTACATATCTACAATACAAAATGTATAATACCACCATAGTACAATGTACATGTGTGTAGAGTGCGTATGCTAGCACTTGTGTGCCTAGTCCCCGCTGTTCCATAAGGTGTATTTTTATAATTTAAAAAAATCTGATTCTACTGCTTGCATCAGTTACCTGATGTAGAATAGAGTTCCATGTGGTTATAGCTCTATGTAGTACTGTGCACAGTTTAACACTTTTTTGGTTACTACATGATTCCATATGTGTTATTTTGTAGTTTTTATGTCTTTGCTATTATTCTGCAATGTAGAACATAAAAATAAAGAAAAACCCTTGAATGAGAAGGTGTGTCCAAACTTTTGGCTGGTACTGTATGAGCCCTTATAATGTCTAATAACAAGGCTTATATGTTATGTCTCTCTAAGTAAGTCTATACATGTGCAGGGGGAGTCCTAACCTAGCCACTCCAGGTTATATCTGTGTCATATTCCAAATACTGATTTCAAATTAAATGTAATCCTTTCAAATTCACAAAACCCTAACATACAACCCGCCAATCAAATGTACCATCAAATTGTGAAGAATTGACAGTAAATGACAGCATCTTCTAGAAAACATGTGAGCATGTGTCTTCCACCAGATTGATAATTCCTCATTAAAGAGAGCGTGCGAGCATTTTAGCCCCTGCACAAGAACAAAGGTTCACTTTAGCCTCACCCAATATATATAAGCCTGGTCTGGCCTGTCCTCCTACCTAGAGTATAGGTCTCTTATATTGTAGCTCAACTATTTCAATATTTCAAATAACTATCTGTTCAATGTATTCCCTACTGTAATATACAAACTGTTATATGTAACCTAAAATCACAAGCAAAAACATGCTTTCCAAAAAGGAACTTTCCTTTCTACCTAATCTACCTCTGCTCATGCTATATCTCCCTCTATCCCATCTCTTCCTTTCTTTCCCACCTGCATTATTCCTTCTCTCTGTCTATCCCTCTAGCACTGAAACAGATCCCTCAATGACTGGCTGGTTTTCTGTGCCTCTGTACCAGAATCTGATTGCACAGATCATATCTTTGTAACAGTTTACTTATCTACCAAGTTCAGCCTAAATGTCATATTATAATAGAGATTTCTCTACAAGTTGATGTCTGCAGAAAGGATTACCGTCAACTTTCTGTTTCAGTGAATACACATTACAGTATATATGCCTCTAGGCAATAGTTTTAATAGCACATGTATAAATATATCTTACCTCTACCTCAAGCTGTAACAGTAGAATGGTTGAATGTCAGTTGGATATCTTATCATACATTTCAATATTATCAGACGGCTTTCAGGGTCTGTTCATTAAACACCAAACAGAAGAAAACTGAAACAGGGAGGGACTACATGGACCATTTTAAATTTTCCACTGAAAAACTATATAAATATTTTCTGTGGCGTGCTCTAATTTACATGACCCGGGTGTGGCTCAAACCTTGTCAAAGGTCTCCAGGTGCTCCTCGATGTTGTGTTCCATGAAGCTGTTCATTCTGCTGATGTGCTGGACCATCTTACGCAGGGACGGGCTAGGCAGGTAGCGGAACACAGGGAAGAAGTCGGCCATGTTGCCTGCAGCGAAGATCCGCAACACCTCGTTGTTGATGTGCACAATAGTGAGGAACTCTTTGTCATTGTAGTCATACCTCTTCCCGAAACACAGAGCACACACCACATTGGCCACTGACGTAACCAGCGGGACCACAGGGTCCAGACCTAGCCCCTCGCTCGCCTCTGATAGCTCCCAAATGGCCTCCACCATCCCAGCTGCCTCAGCGCACACGTGCTCCTCTAGCATACAGGTGGTGTCGGGACCCCGCGACTCTGCCTGCGAGAAGGAGCGTAGGGCGTTCTTGCAGAGCTTCTTGTGGAGCACCCAGGCGGGGCCATACTTCTCACTGAAGGTCATGCTGGTGCCATTGGCCACGGCAGAGAAGGTGAAGAGGTCAGGGCGTCCAGCGAAAGCCTCGCCCTGCCGAACCAGCGCCTGCCTAATGGTGGCATAGCCGCTAAGCACCACCACAACAAGGGAGCCCATACGCATCTGGAAGATGTCTCCGTACTGTAGCTGGAGCTGCGTCAGGGACAGGTGGATCTGGTCGCCCATCTGGAACAGGTTACCCACCAGGGGCCAGGGAGTCGGCCCCGGTGGCAGGGTGCCTTTGGGGTGTCCCGCACCCTCTCGCTTGCGGCCCCTGAGAGCCACTAGAAGCAGGGTGAGAGTACAGAGAGCCATGGTGACTCCGGAGAGGGACATACCGAGGCCATCCTTGGGGAATATCCCAAATGTCAGCCTCATATTGCCGTCTGAGAGCTGAGAGCGAGCCAGGACAGAAGCACTAAGACACAAACTAGAATCTGGAAGAGAGAGTGAAAACAAATACTTTATCACTTTCATAAACATGAAAGAAAAAGAAAGAAAGATAATCTGTTCAGATTAGTCCTGTATGAGAACACAACTGTTTAGGTTTTAATTTCACAGAAATAAGAATCTATGATTTTATGGAAATAAGAAAATAATGTGGTATCTCCCAATGAACTACCAACATGTAGCCTATTTTTGTTGAACAAGTAGTCAATGCATAAATTTGATAACAACCAAAATACATGTTACTCACCAGAAGCGAGCAGTGAAAGTTCTCTTAAATTGGAGACTCTTCTAATGAGTTCAGTTTGACCTACCGCAATGCAAATTGCCGGAGGACTCAAAACTGGATACACTTTGCAAGAGGACTGACGCTAGGCAGGGCCATGTGCCATGAGAGGCAGCGACAAGATCAGCCTATTTAAGCAGACACTGCAAACTGGTGAGCATTCAATTGAACAACTCCATAGAGCTTGATCTAGCATCCCAGCCCATTATCAGCCTGAAAATGTCACCCTGGCACGTTTTTGCAAAACGATAAAATGTCACACTAGCTGATGTTTCCTCAATACAATGCAGTTAATGGAAAAAGATGAGTCTCACCAGGGAGGATGTTTATCTCAGTACATTGTTTCCAATGGGAAAAGATAAGCATCAGCCAATTTAATCTTATGTCAATAAATTGCAGTCAATGGGAAAATATGAGCTTTAAGGAGTTGATGCCTAAGTGAAAGCATTGCATTCAATGGGAGAAGATTAGCATCACAATATGGATACATAGAGAAAGGCCTCACAGAAAAGATACACTCCTCTCTTGCTCTGTCTCTCTCTTTTTAATCTTGTTTTCCCTCCTGTCTATCTCTCTCTTTCCACCTCCCTTCTGCAGCCTCTCCCTCTGTCTCTCCCCTCTCTCTCTCCCCTCCATTAAACCTGTCTTCATATTTTCCCCTTCCCTTTAACCTCCTCTCTCTCCCTCTCTCTCCCTCTTCTCTCTCCCAACTCCACCTCTCTCTCCACTTTCCCACTTCCACAGACAGGATATTCAGGCATAGATATGCCACAAGGGAATTGGACCATAAAGTGCATTCAGAAAGTATTCAGACACCACCCTTGGTTCCACATTTTGTTACGTTACAGCCTTAATCTAAAATTGAATAAATACATTTCCCCTCATGAATCTACACACAATAGCCCATAATGACAAAGCCAAAACAGGTTTTTAGAAAATAAAAACAGAAATACCTTATTTACATATGTATTCAGACCCTTTGCCATGAGACTCAAAATTGAGCTCAGGTGCACCCATCCTTGAGATGTTTCTACAACTTGATTGGATTTCACCTGTGGCAAATTCAAATGATTGGACATGATTCGGAAAGGCACACATATACAGGTATAAGGTCCCACAGTTGACAGTGCATGTCAGTGCAAAAACCAAGCCATGAGGTTGAAGGAATTGTCCGTAGAGCTCTGAGACATCATTGTGTCGAGGCAAAGATCTTGGGAAGGGTACCAAACAATGTCTACAGCACTCCACCAATCAGGCCTTTATGGTTGAGTGGCTAGACAAAAGCCACTCCTCAGTAAAAGGCACATGACAGCCCACTTAGACTTTGCCAAAAGGAACCTAAAGGACTTTCAGACCATGAGAAACAAGATTCTCTGGTCTGATGAAACCAAGATTGAACTCTTTGGCCTGAATGCCAAGAGTCAGGTCTGGAGAAAACCTTTCACCATCCGTATAGTGAAGCATGGTGGTGGCAGCATCATGCTGGGGAATGTTTGTCAGTGGCAGGGAATTGGAATCTAGTCAGGATCAAGGGAAAGATGAACAGAGCAAAGTACAGAGAGATACAACATGATACAACAAGTACAACATGATGCTGCCACCCCCGTGCTTCACGGTTGGGATGGTGTTCTTCGGCTTGCAAGCATCCCCCTTTTCCTCCAAACATAACAATGGTCATTATGGCCAAACAGTTCTATTTTTGTTTCATCAGACCAGAGTACACTTCTCCAAAAAGTATGATCTTTGTCCCCATGTGCAGTTGCAAACCGTAGTCTGGCATTTTATGGCATTTTTGGAGCAGTGGCTTCTTCCTTGCTGAGTGGCCTTTCAGGTTTTGTCAATATAGGACTCGTTTCACTGTGGATATAGATACTTTTGTACCTGTTTCCTCCAGCATCTTCACAAGGTCCTTTGCTGTTGTTCTTGGATTGATTTGCACTTTTCGTACCAAAGTACATTAATCTCTATTAGACAGAACGCAACTCCTTCCTGAGCGGTATGACAGCTGCGTGGTCCCATGGTGTTTATGCTTGCATACTATTGTTTGTACAGATGAACGAAGTACCTTCAGGCATTTGGAAATTGCTCCCAAGGATGAACCAGACTTGTGGAGGTCTACAATTTTTTTTCTGAGGTCTTGGCTGATTTCTTTTGATTTTCTCATGATGTCCAGCAAAGAGGCACTGCGTTTGAAGGTAGACCTTGAAATACATCCACAGGTACACCTCCAATTGAGTCAAATGATGTCAATTAGCCTACCCGAAGCTTCTAAAGCTAAGACGTAATTTTCTGGAATTTTCCAAGCTGTTTAAAGGCACAGTCAACTTAGTGTATGTAAACTTCTGACCCACTGGAATTGTGATACAGTGAATTATAAGTGAAATGATCTGTCTGTAAACAATTGTTGGAAAAAATACTTGCACAAAGTCATGCACAAAGTAGATGTCCTACCCGACTTCTCAAAACTATAGTTTGTTAACAAGATATTTGTGGAGTGGTTGAAAAATGAGTTTTAATGACTCCAACCTAAGTGTATGTAAACTTCTGACTTCAACTGTATATACATTTTATGGGTATTTTATGAGTATTTTTTTTTTACAATAGTTCAATTTGGTTGGTTTTTACTCCTGTCCTTCCTCTACCTGTATACGTTTTACGGGCACAGTATATTTTACATTAGTTAGCTTGTTGTTAATAGTCCTTTCCTTCAGCTCCATTCAACGCCTCCCATCTCTTTCTTCACACCATCCATGTTGTGATTTCTATTTGCCATATATTGTTCACCTGTGCTGTGATGTTTCACAAAAGTTCTGAACCTTTCTATTCTCATTGTTTCTACAGATTGTAAATTGAAAATATAAAGTATTATTATATCATATATTGATTGATTGATTATGAATTTTCAAATCGCCCAGTAGTGCTATCTGCATGGTTAGCTCCAGGTAAATATTGCAAATCTTCAGCGATTCCTGGACCTGTGACCAAAAACAAGCTGCATATGGACAGTACCAAAATGATCTAATGATTCTGCCTCTTCGCAGCAAAATCTGCATAGCTGGGAAGGTTGGATCCCCCATATAAATAACATTCTATTGGTTGCAAACATTTTGTATAATAATTTACAAATTCTAAGTTTGAAATCCGGCGTTGTTTTGCGTATCAGTTCATGAACCGTGTCAAAAATCTCTTCCCAAATATTTTGCAATCTATGTGGCATGGCTGTCAATTTTTTGGTCTTTAAATTAAGCTGGTATACTTTCTTATTGATCATGATTTTCTTTAACCAATTATGGTCTTTAATGCAGGGCCAAGTTCCTTAACTTTTCTCCTGTCCACTTTCCTCTTCCATTTTTCCAGTAATGCTGCAATTAGTTGGTTGTAATTTTGGGTAGAGCAGACATTTCCATTTTTTTTTTGTTAGCTGCATGTACAGTATGACATAACTCCACCAGTTATAATTATGATATCATTTGCGAAGATTATACCTTTTTTTTTTAAATTTCAAAGAATAATGTTTTTTTTAATCAATTAGTATATTTGAGTTTAAACACAATATTTTTTTATTATTTGTCTGTCTTTATTGGTGGATTAAATTGAAATTGCAACCAACTTTCTATGGATTGTTTTAAAAATAGCGATATTTGGGAGATTATTTGATAGTGAGAGGTTGTAAATTGAATAAAGGGAAAAGGTATTTCTTGAACATAGGGTGAGACATTCTTACAAATCTTCTAGAGAACAAGTTTGGATTTAAATATAACTGTTGTATGACTGAAGCCTTTAGTGAGAGGACCAATGCTTTCCTGCCCTCCGAGTTCATATTCATTATATAAATAGGCCCGTTTAATTTTGTCTGGCTTGCCATTCCAAATAAAATGGAATATTTTTTTCTCATATAATTTTAAAAACTGTTCACTAGGTGGAGGCAAGACCATAAGCAAATTGTTAAACTAGGATATGACTTAATAGTTTATCTGGGTGATTTTTTTAAACAAATAGAAAGGTATTTGCCTTTCCACGGTAGCAAGATCTTATCTATTTTTGCTAACTTTATATTAAAATGTTTTGAATGAGATCATTTCTTTCTTTCGGGATATGTATACCACATCACCATCACACCATTTTATTGGTAAACTACATGACAATGTAAAAGTTTTGTTTTTTAGTGACCCAATATGAAATATAGTAAGTACACTTACCATCATTTGGTTGTAATCCAGAGAGGTTAGAACATTTATCTAGATCCTCTATGAAGCTGTGGAGGGATCCAAGTTGTGGATTTAAAAGAAAACATGAATAATCAGCGTACAATGACACCTTTGTTTTTAAGCCATGTATTTCTAATCTCTTGATATTATTGGTGGATCTGATTTTAATAGCTAACATTTCGATGGCCATAATAAATAGATATGCCAATAGTTGTACTCCTTTTGCCAGTTTCCAACTTTCTGAGAAGTAGCATTATTTACTATTTTACACCTAAGGGGTCACACCATGATCTGTTTCACCTGTCTTTGTGCTTGTCTCCACTCCCCTCCAGGTGTCGTCTATCTTCCCCATTATCTCCAGTGTATTTATACCTGCGTTCTCTATTTGTCTGTTGCCAGTTCGTTTTGTTTTGTGAAACCTACCGGCATTTTTCCCCTTGCTCCTGTCTGGTCTAGTTCCTGTTTACTAGCTTTTCCCGGTTTTGACCATTCTGCCTTTTGACCATTCTACCATTCTACCCTGAGACCGCCTGCCGTTCTGGACCTTTTGCATCCTATCTGGATTACTGACCTCTGCCTGCCCTTGACCTGTCGTTTTGCCTGCCCCTGTACTAGTAATAATCTTTTGTTACTTCGACACGGTCTGCATCTGGGTCTTACCTGAAACGTGATAGTATGAACTGGCCAGCACGTAATCCGGATCCATGGACTGCCAGTGGATGTGGTCTACAATCAGGGTCCTCAGTTCTCGTCCCGGTTCTGGAAGGCATTCTGCACACTCATTGGGTCGTCGGCTAGCCTGTCCTCCGGGTTCCACCACCAGTCCAACGGCCGGGTGGAGTCCCGCAAACTTCACCCCTGCTTCATTGTCTCTTTAACCATCTCCAAGATCATTAGCCCCTCTACTGTTTCTCTTCTGTTGCCCCATACCATCCTTATCCATTCCACTTTTCATGTCTCTGGGAATAAACCTATGTCTCACAGCCCTTTGTCTCCTGTTTATAATAATAATAATATATCCCATTTGCTTTTTCTGCCTGGGGTCCTGAGCCCCCGAGCCTGCCTGCTGCAAGCGCCATTCTGTGAGCCACACAGGACTTATTGTTTTGCCTGTCCTGAGCCCGAGCCTGCCTGCTGTTCTGTACCTTATTGATTTTGCCCTGGATTACGGACCTCTGCCTGCCTTTGACCTGTCTTTTGCCTGCCCCCTGTTTGGGTCAATAAACATCTGGGACTCTAGCTGTCTACATCTTGGTCTTATCCTGAGTTCTGAGAGACAAAGTATTCTGAAGAATGTTCAGAGTGGTCCCTTTATGGAATATTTGAGAAATTATAAGATTTAAGGCATTGACCTACCCCTAACCAATAGAGCTAATAAACGCTTAGAAGTTTTCCTCCACCCTGGTACTGCATTTTGAAATACAACCATACCCTGTCAAATAGAACCAATTAATTTTGAACATGATTTTCTGTTAACTAAACTTAAAAGGCTCCAATCTATTGTACTCCCGATGGAGTTTTTTTAATATCCCAAATGATGACATTCTAAACCAATTCGTGAGTAGGCTAAATTGATACTGCATCTGTTTCCCTGTTATCTCAGGTGCCAAATTTGTTATGGACCAAGTGCGACATCTCCTGGGGATGGAGACAGTGCAACCCAGTTAATACAAAATGATCCCTCCAAGGAATTACATATGAACCTTAAAATAATAGACATTTAATAAATATTGAAGAATATCCAACATAGATTGGAAATAACAATATAGAGTCACTTTTTGAAGGTATACTAAAATGAAAACAATGCTATCCAATATGGAGAAAGTTATCATGTTTGTTTATGTTTTGTCTTAACCCTTTCAATAGGACAAAAAGCTAAATGTGGTTTGAGAGTGATCTGTGTGTTTAAGCAGTAGTGATGAGGTATTCCCATTGGGAAGAAGGGAGTCCTAGTTGAAGAAAACAGATTGGAGACAGATGGAGACTAGTGAAAGTAACAAAGACTGGTTATTGGCTTTCAGATAGCAATCCAATAATGTAATAATTTAGTAATTTGAAGGAGTAAAACAGAGGGATTGAGCATTGGGCCTGATATCAAATTAGAGGCTGCTCACTCTTCAAGGCTTGGTCCATTGCTCTCATGTTTACGTCATCTGTTGTTTGGATTAGAGATAACATTCCTGTGGAACAATAGATCGCTGCCAGTACACACTGAACTCAAAAAGGCTGTGAGAGGCACAGTGGGGAAATTTGGGACAGTTTGTAAATAATTGTATGTTAACGCAACAGGTCAAAAATATTAAGATTACAAGAGAGCAGTAAATTCGATAAATGATTAAGAGTTTTTAGGACTGATTAAAATGTAGCGCAGTGAAAACTAAGTACTTGTTTATTTGATTTCTTCCAGGACTGATGGAATGTCCTCTACCAAGTTTTCTTTTCATGTTTATCAATGATTCTGTATCTCTCCCTTTGAAAGGACTTCCTGTGGCAGGTACCTTGAGAGAGCAGTTAAAAGTTTTAAGGGTCCTTCAAAATTAAGCAAGGCCTGGCAATGTTGTTTGTGTTTACCCTACAATTTTTGCCACACACAAGCCAGCATCCACACACAACCCACCCGTTAATGTGTATTTGTTAGTGGTTCTTACTCTGTTTTATTTAGGAGTATGGGGTCTTTTTATTTTGTTTTAGTGGGTTTTTCACGGGTTAGAAAGGATGCTGTATACAACTGAACGTTTCTATTGTCAGAGTTTTGGTTGCGTACATGTAAATTCTCTTGATTAGAAGAAATGTACTGAAAAACCCAATGTAAACCTGTTACACACAATGTTTGAAATGTTTGAAATATCTTTAAATAATGTCTGAGTTACAGGGAAACAAACTCTCACTTAAAAGGGCTGACTGACCTCTGACCTCTGTTCTGACTTCCTGGTGAGGCCTGATCACCCCTACTAGGAAGAAAGGATATGTTTTTTTATGGGCTATGTAAAAACAAATAATTAAGAAGATGTTTATAATTTATCAATAGTCCTATGTGTGATTCGAGCCGCAAGAAGGACAGAGAGAGAAAGCTGTCTCTAGTCTATTTTAGCATTACCTTATGGGATACAATTATTTCCTGATGGAGTTATCAATAGATAATTCAATTTGATTTATTCTCATTTGTTTATTTTTGATTCAACAGCCAGTGTTATTGTTTTTTCAGACACGTGATTCATGATGTGAGTCATGTGTCCAAAGGGGGAATTACCGGTCCCCTGGGGCCCTTTGGTAAATATGTAAATTGATTTTATTCACATGCCTGCCTGTAAAAGGGAAAAAGAAATGTTGGTAATGGATGAAAGTTACTTCAAATTAATTGAAGATTTCCCCCATCTCAAGTGATATATGTGTATTGCTGTTGTTGTTTTCTTTACTTTGTTTATGTCCTGCTTCAATAACAAGTCTCACCAGATTGGGTCTGCTGGATGGTCAGGATTTTCCCCTAAGAATTAGCCCTCAGACTCCCTGACCTGTAATGCCTCAGTGAGATCTCCAAGGTGATAGGGGATAGGGGGGGGGGGGGGTGCTGCGTGTTGTTATTCAAAACTAAACTGTTGTTCTGGTCTGTCATCTCTTGATGTTATGGCGAATGGTGAAAACAGATGATATCTAGATGCATGGAACATAATTTGGCTGATGAACAGTGTGAACATCAACACCGCCTCTAACCGGCTAAAGATGCAGAAAATGGCATTCAGCATGGTCCTTCACCACTTTTACCGTGAGACCTGAGTCGAAGCCAGCAACCTGTACACAGAAGTCAAAGTTATCAACTGATTTTTCTCTCAGAAGTACAACATGGGGTGCTCATAGGAAAATGGACAAAGACATAATGGACTGTAAAGGACAGTGGCGGCTCAGGTGAGAGACATTATCAAGGGCCATCCACTTAAAATAACAAACTGAAACACTATCTGAAGAAAAACATGAAGAAATGCCAAGAAGGGTGAGTGCAGGGGACCGAGGGGGGTGGTCAACCGTGCCCGTAATTGATTTAGGCTTGACCAAAATTGTTTATTTTAGGGTATCAGGTTGATTGTGGAGGTCTGCATACTGCAAAATCTGTCAATCTGTCATTCCCACAAGTGATGAGAAAAGTGAGGGTCTTAAATTAAAGGGATAGAACCAACGTGAAGCACTAAGGACTGTCATTCAAAATTTGGGTTGGATAATATATCAATAATTACAATTATGATTTGGAAAGGCAAGGCTTCTAGAGACAGAGCTGTGCCCTAAATATGTGAGGAGAGACACTAGATTGTAGCTTGGGCTAACCTTGCCCCAATCTCATTCTTAGCAAGGTTGGTGTGAAACTGTTATAACATGTGTTCTCTCTCTCTCTTCCCTGTGAAATGTTATTAACTTCTAGGTGACAGGGGGCAGTATTTTCACGTCCGGATGAAATGCATGCCCAAATTCAACTGCCTGCTTCTCATCCCCAGAAGATAAGATATGCATAGTATTAGTATATTTGGATAGGAAACACTCTGAAGTTTCTAAAACTGTTTGAATAATGTCTGTGAGTATAACAGAACTTGTGTAGCAGGCGACACCCAGAGGAAAAACCATTCAGATCTTTTTTTTTGAGGTCACTCTCTTTTCAATTAATTTTAATTGGGAATTCAGATTTCTAAAGCACATTCTTGCAGTTCCTACCACTTCCACTGGATGTCACCAGTCTTTAGAAATTGGTTGAGGTTTTTCCTTTGTGTAATGAAGAAGTAGCCCTGTTCAAAACTAGGGTCACTTCAAGTGTACAAATTCGAATAAATTACTATAAAAATCAAACTTTCATGAAATCACACGTAAGATACCAAATTAAAGCTACACTTGTTGTGAATCCAGCCAACATGTCAGATTTCAAAAAGGCTTTTTGGCGAAAGCAAACAATGCTACTATCTGAGAGTAGCACCTCCTTAAAATGTTGTAAGTTTATGTGCCTCTCTGGCTGATAGGATTTTGGCAGCTATCTTGTTTCCTACTCTTCCAGAGAATGGTGAAACAGTTAGAAGCCAATTCTGGATGAGCCCCCATTTCCCCCTGTAGATGCGAACACTGAGTATTGATTGAAGGTTGTTTTATTTTAACAAGTTGAGGGTAAGGTCATCTAAACCCTTAACCTGTACACATTATATGGAACACTGAGCTGATGAGCAAGTTAAACAACTGGGTTTTATATTTTGACTAGGTGGATGTCCCAGGGACAGTTAGTGAAAACATAGGTCAATGCAATCCGATTGTGGTAAGAAATATGGAAACAATGGTTAACTTTGAGAGATTTATTCTCCTCTGAATCTACAAATCCATTGTGTATTTTTGATTCTCAATCCAATTAATACATTCTAGCCTTTATTATGATTATAGTATTACCATACTAAGTGGATTGTCGAACCCAGAATGAAGGGTTTGAAATTATGAAGTGTCTGGGGTTTTTTCTGTGTTGATTTCCCTTACTTTAATAGAGTATAGAATATTTTGATATAGAATCTAAAATCAAAATGCTTACATTAAAATGTAATTATTAATATCGCACATAGTGATAAGAGGATGGAATGTAATGGGAATTTTAATGTTTGTGCTTTTTGTATAACTCATTGCTGTCACGTTCTGACCATAGTTCTTGTGTGTTTTCCTTGTTTTTGTGTTGGTCAGGACGTGAGCTGGGTGGGCATTCTATGTTGTGTGTCTAGTTTGTCTGTTTCTGTGTTTGGCCTGATATTGTTCTCAATCAGAGGTAGGTGTTAGTCATTTTCTCTGATTGGGAACCATATTTAGGTAGCTTGTTTTGTGTTGGGGTTTGTGGATGATTGTTTCCTGTCTTTGTGTCTATGCACCAGATAGGGCTGTTTTCGGTTTTCACATTTGTTGTTTTGTAATTTGAAGTGTTCAGTTGGGATTTATTTTTAAAGAAGATGAACACTCACCACGCTGTGCTTTGGTTCTCTCTTTCCCAGGAAGAAAGCCGTTACAATTTCTGTGTTCTATTCATGTTCTGTTCTATAAACCAATTTCTGTGTTCATGCAAGTGGTTGACTGAACAAATCCTCCTCTTATCAGCAGCTGAAATTTGGCAGTACACCCAGACCTTGTTTTGAGAACAAACTAAAGATATCTCAGTTTCAAGGTCTCAGCTTAGAGAGGAGAAGCCTCGTGACGTGTTGTTCTGTCACATATTATGAAACAGAATTGGTTGATCGCATGAATGAAACAAAACAGTATTGATGAATGAATGTTGCTAAATCATGCAAATATAACTTGTCTGTGTATAGCGTATATAAAACAACTGCTGGGTCTGCTGATGAAGAGCTCCTGATTGACGTGTACTATGGTGCATTGAGTTGGTTGGAACCTCTCCATTGTGCTGACAATAAATAATGATTCATTTAAGATTGTCTTTGAGTGTCCGTGTGCAAGAATTTCCCCACAACATTCCTACCCTTTACAACTGCTGAAAACTAATATTTATGTTACAATGCACGTTAGTAGGCTTGAGAATGTTTTCAAGGATACTAATAAAACAAATATTAAAATAAGTGCCTTTTTAGAAGACTATTCTGTTCAAGTCGAGCCAGATAACATGGCATGAACTATAAATTTACAAAAAAATATCGACTGTGCTGTGTGATCAACAACTGTGCTGTGTGATTAGCTAGTGACATTACCGGAATAGCTCGCTACAGTGCAGGATTTTCTAGCTGCAATTGATTTGATATTAGTGGGCACTGCTAACAACCCTACATGTCTGTAGCTAACTCTTAGAACAGACACCTAGATAGCTAGCTAACATCAACTGAATACTAGTTTAGCCAGTTGTTTCTAGCCCAGCTCGTTAGCTAGCCTCTCCTAGGTCAGCACCTGGTAAAATCAGGGTGTAACAACTTCAATTACTAATTTCTCGGAAACAAGGGAAAAAAACTTCACGAAAATCACAGAGAATACATTACATAGGATGAAGAAACAATACTCCAAGCCGCATGTCCATACTACTTGTCAGGCATAGAGAACTGATACTGTATACTCATTGTTAGGGTGGGATTGGTGTGGAGGGTCCGTGGGTGGCTTTTGACAATTTATTTGGATTCCTCATGTCTTACTCATGATTCCTCATGTCTTACTAGAAACAAGTTTTGTCCAAATCGGGCATAAGGTACTATATTTATTGAATATTATATGAATCCTATCAATTAAAATGGCCAATTTGGGTGCAATCAATTAGCTTAATTTCTCAGAGATCTAATTATATTTCAACCAAATAATGTTGCAGGAATGTTAATCTTATCTGTTTCTAACGACAGGACAATCTGAGATGGTGGGTGTCATGGGTTGCTGAAATGACATGGAATGGCCCTTGTGTTAGGCGTTGGAAAAAAGTATAATATTAAGTTCTAAAAGCATTTTCAGAACATCATGTTCAACAAGGTTACCCAACATCGCCATGTAAATCAATGTTGCATGCTGCTAAAGCTAACTCTCTCTCCTCTGCTCTCATCCTTCTAGACCTATCGGCTGCCTTCGACACTGTGAACCATCAGATCCTCCTCTCCACCCTCTCCGAGTTGGGCATCTCCGGTGCGGCCCACGCTTGGATTGCGTCCTACCTGACAGGTCGCTCCTACCAGGTGGCGTGGCGAGAATCTGTCTCCTCGCCACGCGCTCTCACCACTGGTGTCCCCCAGGGCTCTGTTCTAGGCCCTCTCCTATTCTCGCTATACACCAAGTCACTTGGCTCTGTCATAACCTCACATGGTCTCTCCTATCATTGCTATGCAGACGACACACAATTAATCTTCTCCTTTCCCCCTTCTGATGACCAGGTGGCGAATCGCATCTCTGCATGTCTGGCAGACATATCAGTGTGGATGACGGATCACCACCTCAAGCTGAACCTCGGCAAGACGGAGCTGCTCTTCCTCCCGGGGAAGGACTGCCCGTTCCATGATCTCGCCATCACGGTTGACAACTCCATTGTTTCCTCCTCCCAGAGCGCTAAGAACCTTGGCGTGATCCTGGACAACACCCTGTCGTTCTCAACTAACATCAAGGCGGTGGCCCGTTCCTGTAGGTTCATGCTCTACAACATCCGCAGAGTACGCCCCTGCCTCACACAGGAAGCGGCGCAGGTCCTAATCCAGGCACTTGTCATCTCCCGTCTGGATTACTGCAACTCGCTGTTGGCTGGGCTCCCTGCCTGTGCCATTAAACCCCTACAACTCATCCAGAACGCCGCAGCCCGTCTGGTGTTCAACCTTCCCAAGTTCTCTCACGTCACCCCGCTCCTCCGCTCTCTCCACTGGCTTCCAGTTGAAGCTCGCATCCGCTACAAGACCATGGTGCTTGCCTACGGAGCTGTGAGGGGAACGGCACCGCAGTACCTCCAGGCTCTGATCAGGCCCTACACCCAAACAAGGGCACTGCGTTCATCCACCTCTGGCCTGCTCGCCTCCCTACCACTGAGGAAGTACAGTTCCCGCTCAGCCCAGTCAAAACTGTTCGCTGCTCTGGCCCCCCAATGGTGGAACAAACTCCCTCACGACGCCAGGACAGCGGAGTCAATCACCACCTTCCGGAGACACCTGAAACCCCACCTCTTCAAGGAATACCTAGGATAGGATAAAGCAATCCTTCTCACCCCCCCTTAAATGATTTAGATGCACTATTGTAAAGTGGCTGTTCCACTGATGTCAGAAGGTGAATTCACCAATTTGTAAGTCGCTCTGGATAAGAGCGTCTGCTAAATGACTTAAATGTAAATGTAAATGATTTGAGCGTTTCAGTTCAACTTTAACACTAATGTAGAAATATACTTCAAACACGCATACAACTTTGTGTAAAAGTATTATAAACTTTAACAAATTTGAATTGCCCACAATCCTCTACAAACGGAACCAAATGGCAAGTTGTTTCAAAAACGTAAAATTCTTAAGTTGATATAAATATTATGAATATGGTGTAAATTAAACAATTTCCTTTGTTGTAGTTTTTACTCACAAATAATCGTTCAGATGTTGCAGTTATATTTAATTAAATTAACATTTCTGAAAATCATGTTTTACATTTTTTTTATTTTTTTTATTTAAATTTTATTTTACCCCATTTTCTCCCCAATTTCGTGGTATCCAATTGTTAGTAATTACTATCTTGTCTCATCGCTACAACTCCCGTACGGGCTCAGGGGAGATGAAGTTCGAAAGCCATGCGTCCTCCGAAACATAACCCAACCAAGCCGCACTGCTTCTTAACACAGCGCGCATCCAACCCGAAAGCCAGCCGCACCAATGTGTCGGAGGAAACACCGCGCACCTGGCGACCTTGGCTGGCGTGCACTGCGGCCGGCACGCAACAGGAGTCGTGAGGGTGGTGTGGACATCTTAGCACCCTGTTTTCACCTAATTAGCATTTAGGACGAGGTGCACCCCTCCCTCTGCCCCTTCCCGGCCCTGGGGGTGGTCCTCTGGCGTTTCCAGGCGGCCCCCTTGGGCCTGGGGGGCGGGTCACAGCTGCTCGGGAGTTTGGTGCAGCCAATGAAACATCCTTCTGAAGGTTAACCCCCTTGACATTGTCAGCTGCTCCTGGACGTTTTGACACCTTGGGAAATTTGCTGCCCTTCTCGCTCATGTTTTCTGAAAAAGCAAAAGAGAAAAACGGGGTGGATGTACAGCTACTTATTCCACATATTATTGTGTTACAACCTGAATTCAAAATGGATCAAATATATATTTTTCTTACCCACCTACACATAATACACCAAAATGAAAAAGTGAAAACATGTTCTTAGATTTTTTTGCATTAAAAAAAGAGAAACAAACCCTACTTGCCATAGAGTTTCAGGCTGATTTAAGTCAAAACTGTAATTAGGCCACTCAGGAACTTTGAATGTTGTCTTGGTAAGCAACTCCAGTGTATATTTGGCCTTGTGGTTTAGGTTATTGCCATGCTTTAATGTCAATTTGTCTCCCAGTGTCTGTTGGAAAGCAGACTGAACCATGTTTTCCTATAGGATTTTGCCTGTGCTTGGCTCTATTCCATGTATTTTTATTTTTTATTTTAACTCCCTAGTCCTTGCCAATGACAAGCATACCCATAACATAATGCAGCCACCACCAAAATGAACAAATAAAAAAATAAAATGATGTACCTTTTGTCTCTGTGTTTCAGAATTTCCCTTCAATTCGTAATTGGCTGAATGTATCTCATCGGAGAAAGCATCCAAGCGAGCAAACATCTTCCCTTTGTCTCTGTATGTGTAGCCCATCTATCTGATGCTGTCAGGTCAAAAAGAGTAGGATATTGTTGCCACCAGTAGCATTGAATGCAAGGGAAGCCATCAAGCATGTGGCCTCCCTTGATTAAAAAAGTATAAACTAATAATGGCTAATAATGGCGGATAATGGCGGGCGGAAGACAGGGTGGTGCGGCAGGTGCCGCTTCTCATACGAATTTTATGTAAAACATCAGGTGTACATCGACCCCAGCTAAGTAACTCATGCAAAGAGTTAAAGTGCAATTATGTGTTTTATCTCCAGTACTTTTCTATGATTGTCAGTTATGTAGCTGCTCTAGTGATAATGTCAGTGCATCCTTGCTGGGATGACACAATCAGTCTACTACCAGAGACTGTCAACACCAAACACATTGGTTCAGCGTTCCACGGGAGCGGACAGTACACAGCATACCATAATGTTCTGAATAATGGCCACGTCTACTACCGGAGAATATCAACACCAAACACATTGGTTCAGCGTTCCACGGGAGCGGACAGTACACAGCATACCATAATGTTCTGAATAATGGCCAAGTCTACCTCGCTCCCTATTCCACTGAACCACTTAGGCGTAACAAACACAAGTCCAATATTTATCGGAAACTTTTAAACTACCTGTTCACTAACACTCTTCCTTGGCTAAATGGAGAAATCTGGAAATTGATGGAATAACGATATTATGCTCTAAAAATAGACATGACAGATGTAGGTTTACCATGTTGAGAAATAAGGTGATGAAAGAAATCGGACAGGCCAAGACAAACCTTTTTATTAACATAATTGGTGAAGCTAAACAAGTTAACAGGGAAAGACCATAGTAACACTGCAAAAAGACTAGAAATCATGATGAATAACAATGTAACACAGGACGCAGTCAAAATAGCAATAGCCTTCAATTCCTACTTTATTGACTCTGTCAGGGTACTGACACAGAACCCCTCCACTGGTTTCTTGGGCTCAGTGCTAGTAAATGACACTCAACCTGTCTTCATCATAAGGGAGACAAAGGCGAACAAGGTGATTAGCTCACTAAAGAACTCTAAAGCCAAATATGTGTTTGGGCTGGACTCTACCTTTCTTAAAAACTACAAAGAGTCACTCATTGGCCCCATTACTAAGGTCACCAACACATCTATTGGTCTCGGGGTGTTTCCAAAGGTATGGAAGTTGGCCATAATAACGGCCATCTTTAAATCGGGCGACCCTGCTGACGTGAGTAACTACATGCCCAATAGTATACTACCTGTGATGTCAAAGGTTGTTGAAAAGTGTATAGCAGAACAACTGATTGCCCACCTCAACAACAGCCCCTTCACATTACACTCCATGCAGTTTGGCTTCAGAGCGAAACACTCCACAGAAACGGCCGACTGCTTTCTTTTGGAAAATGTGAAGTCCAAGATGGACAAAGGGGGTGTTGTTGGGGCTGTGTTTCTGGACCTAAGGAAGGCTATTGATACTGTTAAACATGAGATTCTCATCACAAAATTGTCCAAGTTCAACTTTTCCCCCGATGCCTTGAGATGGATGAAATCATACCTTGAAGGCAGAACTCAGTGTGTCAGAGTGAGCAATGAGCTGTCGCAAACTCTTAGCTATGATGTGGGTGTGCCCCAACGGTCAATACTGGGGCCCCTCCTGTTCAGCCTGTACATTAATGATCTGCCTTCTGTCTGTACTGGGTCTGAAGTTCAAATGTATGCAGATGATACAGTGATATATGCGTGTAACAGTATAATTTTAAACTGTCCCCTCGCCCATACCCAGGCGCGAACCAGGGACCTTCTTAACACATCAACAACAGTCACCCTCAAAGCGTCGTTACCCATCGCTCCACAAAAGCCGCGGCCCTTGCAGAGCAAGGGGAACCACTACTTCAAGGTCTCAGAGCAAGTGACGTCACCGATTGAAACGCTATTTAGCGCACACCGCTAACTAAGCTAGCCGTTTCACATCCGTTACATGTGCATGCAAAGAGCAAACAACAAGCTGCACAAGAACTCACTACTGTAATGGTCCAGGTTACAAAGTGGCTCAGTGACTCGTGTTTGCATCTCAATGTGAAAAAAACGGTTTGCATGTTCTTCACAAAGAGGGCAACAGTTGCTACTGAGCCAGATGTGTATGTGTCAGGGGAGAAGCTCCAGGTGGTATCTGATTTTAAGTACCTTGGCATCATACTTGATTCCAACCTCTCTTTTAAAAAGCATGTGAAAAAGGTCATTCAGATAACCAAATTCAACCTAGCTAATTTCCGATTTATACGAAATTGTTTGACTACAGATGTAGCAAAACTGTACTTCAAATCTATGATACTCCCCCACTTAACATACTACTTAACTAGTTGGGCCCAAGCTTGCTGTAGAACATTAAAACCTATTCAGTCTGTCTACAAACAGGCTCTCAAAGTGCTTGATAGGAAGCCCAATAGCCATCATTATCTGTTACATCCTCAGATAGCATGAGCTCCTGAGTTGGGAAACTTTTGTGCAATACACCGATGCATGTCTTGTATTCAAGATCCTAAATGGCCTGGCTCCCCCTCCACTTAGTATTTTGTTAAACAGAAAACCCAAACATACGGCTGCAGATCCACAAGGTCTGCCATGAGAGGTGACTGTATAGTTCCCTTAAGGAAAAGCACTTTTAGTAAATCCGCTTTCTCTGTGAGAGCTTCCCATGTCTGGAATACACTGCCATCAGACACACATAACTGCACCATGTATCACACTTTCCCAAAATGAATGAAGACATGGCTATAGGTCAATCAGATTTGTGAACATGGTCCCTAGCTGTGTATTGCCGCTTTCCATGTTGTCTGTTGTCTGTAGCTTGTGAGGTGAGGAAACACTTTGTTGCTTTTGTGAATTTTGTCTTGCTGCTTTTTGTTCTATGTTGCTCTGTCTGTATGCTACGTCTTGCTTGTTCTATCTTGCTCTGTCTGTATGCTATGTCTTGCTTGTCCTATGTTGCTCTGTGTGTGCTCACTACTCAATGATTGTCTATATTGTAATTGTTTTTAATATCCTGCCCAGGGACTGCGGTTGAAAATTAGCCAGCTGGCTAAAACCGGCACTTTTACTGAAACGTTGATTGATGTGCACTGTCCCTGTAAAAATAAACTAAACTAAATAAACTCAATAGCCAATCAGCATTTAGCTAAACTGAGCAAGCTCAACTGTGAACGGTCTTGGCGCACCAAAAAAAAGTGTCATGGGAAATCCGTTTGGATTTGGCTTCGCACCAATCATATTACAAATGTAAAACATCAAAAGCCAAACATCATTGACAGAAAAAACTTAAATTGTTGCATCTCGTTGTGTTGTTGTACTCTGGTGGATAGCTAGCTAGTTAAAATTGGCACTTTACTAAATTAGCCATGGATGGAGATAGAGATTTAGACTTGTAGATTTACTTAATTCTCCATAATGACCAATGATTATAACGGCAATTGGGAACCAACTATAAAATTATACATTATACCCCTGGCCTGAGAGGATAGAAGTTCAATATGTAGCTAGATGCAGTAAGCTAATGTTAACTAGCTGGCTCATCTTTGCTCATGAAATAAAGTTAGGCTTGCGAGCAAGCATTTTAGTCAGGGAGTCTAGGACAACATGAACTAAAAGTGTGTCCTGTCCTGTTTGACAGGGTAATAGACCGTTTTGGCAACATGAAGGAAAGGAGGATGGCATTGGCATTTCTCAACAAGTTAGGTGAGTCAACATGTTTTTTCTACTTATGCACACACACACACACACACACACACACACACACACACACACACACACACACACACACACACACACACACACACACACACACACACACACACACACACACACACACACAGAAATCAGTAACATGGACAGCCACCTGATATTTAGCTTATATTGATTGGACTAAATTGTTTTGGGAATCTAGTTGTCACTGTATTAGACTAAGCATAAGTGATTTGATTGATGATGTTGAAGTTGAAATAGTGCTATATTCTTTGTGACTTGTGATAACTCTGTTCTAAATCAATAGTTGTTTAGTCGTCTGAAAATGTCGGAAACATTAACTTGATTGACTTTGCTGTAGGCCATATAACTGTTTGTAACATGCAATAAGCATATTTTTATTTATTTATTTATTTCACCTTTATTTAACCAGGTAGGCAAGTTGAGAACAAGTTCTCATTTACAATTGCGACCTGGCCAAGATAAAGCAAAGCAGTTCGACACATACAACGACACAGAGTTACACATGGAGCAAAACAAACATACAGTCAATAATACAGCATAAACAAGTCTATATACGATGTGAGCAAATGAGGTGAGATAAGGGAGGTAAAGGCAAAAAAAGGCCATGGTGGCAAAGTAAATACAATATAGCAAGTAAAACACTGGAATGGTAGATTTGCAATGGAAGAATGTGCAAAGTAGAAATAAAAATAATGGGGTGCAAAGGAGCAAAATAAATAAATGAAATACAGTAGGGAAACAGGTAGTTGTTTGGGCTAAAATATAGGTGGGCTATGTACAGGTGCAGTAATCTGTGAGCTGCTCTGACAGTTGGTGCTTAAAGCGAGGTGAGGGTGATAAGTGTTTCCAGTTTCAGTGCTTTTTATAGTTCGTTCCAGTCATTGGCAGCAGAGAACTGGAAGGAGAGGCGGCCAAAGAAAGAATTGGTTTTGGGGGTGACTAGAGAGATATACCTGTATGATATGAGATATGCATTGTGGACTCCACCTGAACGATGTTGCGCTCCTTTTTGTGATTAAACAAAGGTGTTGTTGAATTCATTTTCCCTCTGTGTCTTCTTACTTTCTCGAGCTTAGGCCTATATATCACGGTGGCAAGGCATACAGTGCCTTCAGAAAGTATTCAGACCCCTTGACCTTTTCTACATTTTGTTAAGTTACAGCTTATTCTAAAATTGCTTAAGTAAATAAAAAATCCTCAGCAATCTACACACAATAACCCATAATGACAAAGTGAAAACAGGTTTTTAGACATTTTTGCAAATTTGTAACAAAATAAACAGAAACACCTTATTTAAATAAGTATTCAGACCCTTTGCTATGAGACTCGAAATTGAGCTCAGGTGCATCCTGTTTCTACAATTTGATGGGAGTCCACCTGTGGTAAACTCAATTGATTGGACATGAATTGGAAAGGCACACACCTGTCTATATAAGGTTCCACAGTTGACAGTGCATGTCAGAGCAAAAACCAAGCCATGAGGTCGAAGGAATTGTCCGAAAATCTTCGAAAGAGGATTGTGTCGAGGCAGAGATCTGGGGAAGTCTACCAAAACATTTCTTCTGCATTGAAGGTGCCCAATAACACAATGGCCTCCATCATTCCAAAATGGAAGAAGTTTAGAACCACCAAGACTCTTCCTAGAGCTGGCCGCCCGCCCAAACTGAGCAATTGGGGGAGAAGGGCTTTGGTCAGGGAGGTGACCAAGAACCCGATGGTCACTCTGACAGAGCTCCAGAGTTCCTCTGTGGAGAGGGGAGAGCTTCCAGAAGGACAACCATCTCTGGAGCACTCCACCAATCAGGCCTTTATGATTGAGTGGCCAGACAGAAGCCACTCTTCAGTAAAAGGCACGTGACAGCCTGCTTGGAGTTTTCCAAAAGGCACCTAAAGACTCTCAAACCATGAGAAACAAGATTCTCTGGTCTGATGAAACCAAGATTGAACTCTTTGGCCTGAATGCCAAGTGCCACGTCTGGCACCATCCCTATGGTGAAGCATGGTGGTGACAGCATCATGCTGTGGGGATGTTTTTTAGGGACTCGGAGACTAGTCAAGATCGAGTGAAAAATGAAAGGAGCAAAGTACAGAGAGATCCTTGATGAAAATCTGCTCCAGAGTACTCAGGACCTCAGACTGGGGTGAAGGTTCACCTTCCAACAGAAAGGTGAACCCTAAGCACACAGCCAAGACAACGCAGGAGTGGCTTTGGGACAAGTCTCTGCATGTCCTTGAGTGACCAGTCAGAGCCTGGAGTTGAACCCGATCGAACATCTCTAGAGAGACCTGAAAATAGCTGTGCAGCAATGTTCCCCATCCAACCTGACAGAGCTTGAGAGGTTCTACAGAGCAGAATTAGAGAAACTCCCCAAATACAGGGGCTGACAATCTTGTAGCATCATACCCAAGAAGACTCAATGCTGTAATTGCTACCAAAGCTGCTTCAACAAAGTACTGTGTAAAGGGTCTGAATACTTATGTAAATGTACAATTTAAGTTTTTATTTTGAATACATTTGTACAAATGTCTAAAAACCTGTTTTTGCTTTGTCAATATGGGATATTGTGTGTAGATTGATGAGGGAAAAAAACATGTAATCCATTTTAGAATAAGGCTGTAAAGTAACAAAATGTGGAAAAAGGTCAAGGGGTCTGAATACTTTCTGTATAAACTTTCTGTATAAACTTTCTGTATAAAGCACTGTATAAACTAACAGGTGATAGAGCAAATCATTCAATTATCACAACCCATAGGTTGCAATATGTCTTTTTTCTGTCTTGCCTTGCCTTGGATTTGCCCCAAACATAACGCTTTGTGTTCAGGACATAAAGTTAAGTTATTTGCCACATTCTTTACAGTTTTACTTTAGTGGCTTATTGCAAACAGGATCCATGTTTTGGAATATTTATATTCTGTACAGGTTTCCTTCTTTTTATTCAGTCATCTAGGTTAGTATTGTGGAGTAACTACAATGTTGTTGAGCCTTCCTCAGTTTTCTCCTATCACAGCCATTCAACTCTGTAACTGTTTTAAAGTCACCATGGTGAGATCTCTGAGCGGTTTCCTTCCTCTCCGGCAACTGAGTTAGGAAGGACGCCTGCATGTTTGTAGAGACTGGGTGTATTGATATACCATCGAAAGTGTAATTAATAACTTCAACATGCTTAAAATATTCAACATCTGCTTTTTATTTGTACCCATCTACCAATACCCGTCCTTCTTTGCTAGGCATTGGAAAACCTTCCGGGTCATTGGGGTTTAATCTGTGTTTGAAATTCACTGCTCGACTTAGAGACCTTACAGATAATTGTATGTGTGGTGTATAGAGATGAGGTAGTCATTCAAAAATCATGTTAAACACTATTATTGCACAGAGAGTGAGTCCATGCAACTTATTATGTGACTTGTTAAGCAAATGTTTACTCCTGAATTGATTTAGGCTTTCCAAAACAAAGGGGTTGAATACTTACTGAAGTGAGACATTTCAGCTTTCCGTTATTAATTCATTTGCTTTAAAAAATGTAAAACATAAATGCACTTTAACATTATGGGGTATTGTGTGTAGGCCAGCGACACAAAATCTCAATTTAATCCATTTTAAATTTAGGCTGTAACACAACAAAATGTGGAAAAAGTCCAATTGTGTGAATACTTTTTGACAGCTCTGCTTCGGAGCGATGTTATGATACAATTCACTCAAAACAAACTGTTTCTTTTATTGATCTTTGAAGTGGGTTCACATTTTTTTCTTAATGCCCAAAAAACATCCAACCACCAAGTGGTGCTGAGTGGAGATGGTAGGAAGGTAGAGTAGGCTATGTGAACTGACCTGGTGGGGGTGCTTCTTCCGCAGGAGGGGGAATTAGAGAACGGTTGGGAAGAAGGCCAACCAGGTCATGCATCACCTGGTTGGTACTCTCCTTGTTGTTCCTCCTGTTCTTCTCCTCATCTCTAGCCTAAACACAACCACAGATTATACTTTTGGTGTTGCTGCATTCATATTTACACACCCCTTCAGCATTACGTACATGCATTTAACAGTACTGAATAACATGTCATTATTTACAGTATAGGATTTAAGTCCTGAGAGACGGCAGCTCAGTTGCTCATGGTCATTTACCATTTGCATCTTCCTCTTCAGTTCCAGGTTGGCATTTTGATAGTTTTTGGAGGTCGCATTCAGATAGTAGATGGCCAACCTGACACAGGATCACAGAACTCTTGATATGATGAGCATGTGTATGTTACTATGACCATATGCATGTTTGCTTTAGTGTGTGTGTGTGTGTGTGTGTGTGTGTGTGTGTGTGTGTGTGTGTGTGTGTGTGTGTGTGTGTGTGTGTGTGTGTGTGTGTGTGTGTGTGTGTGTGTGTGTGTGTGTGTGTGTGTGTGTGTGTGTGTGTGTGTGTGTGTGTGTGTGCGTGCGTGCGTGCATGCGTGTGTACATACACCATCAGCAGCACAGCTGGTATGATCAGCCCAGGATTAGTTGCGTAGGTGAAGATATTACCAATGAACGCTGGTAGGTCCTTCTCTATCGTCTCCATGACAACATCATACATTTGCGCCCTTCCACTAGTAGACAAGAGACCAGCATTAGATGTGTGCCTAGTGTGTATGTGTGAGTGCGTGTGTGTGTGTGCATGAGAGACACCTGAAGGGGCCACAGTCAGAGGAGGGCGACAGGGTCATTATGGTGTAAACCACAGGCAGAAGACTGAGGAAGAGCACCAGGAGGAGGAGGCCCATGTAGAAGTTGTTGGATTTGGAGGCCTTGAAGACCCTCTCATGGGGAACGTTACAGCTCATCACGGCCCAGCACTGGTAGTACATCGAGGAGAGGAGACGCAGGACGTTCAGCCCTACCAGGCCAGGTGCGTAGAACGCACCCATCCTGAAACAAACACAGATACAGAAATATGTGTTAAACACAACTTACAGGATGATGGTTTATGTGATGTCTCATATTTACTCACCAAATCATTCCTTGATTGAAGATTAATCCAAGCACGTTGCCACTGATGTCAAACTCTCCATAAGACGGCTAGAATCACATATAAATATTTGAAATAGTGCAATGCATGAGATAAATAATGTAAACATAATTCTGTTCATCGTCCCCCCTTTCTCTCTCCCTCTTTCTCTCTCTCAGTAATTAACTTCCCAGGGCAGTGTCCTGTGTCTTGGTGAATGCGAAGGATCACCTATCGTGCCAGATGTTGCTGTGTGGTATCAAGTTTACTTGTTCTCACACATACAATAAGCAAAGATAAAACAAAGTAAAGAGCAATATAGTAGTGCTGGATTGTATTGATAGTGAGTAAGTATACCTTGTTACCATACTACCATACATGTTATTACCACTTTATCCCATACTGTAATGTAAAGTGCTACCAAAATGTCTTACGATAGAATGGGAACACACACACAGTAGAACAGTAGTTATGTTATTCTTCGGAAGCATAGCACATACAAATCCAGCCTCCAGGTCCCAGCACCAGCAGTAGTTGAGGAAACGCACAATCACGGCTCGCACAAAGTCACCAATGAGGATGGTCAGATATGTCACCTGGATGTCAGAGACGGTGAGCTTCACAAACTCCTAGAGGGCAGCACAGAAGGGAAACTAAACATGAAACGCCCAGCATGTCACACAGCCTCAGTCTCATCACTGGTGCACAATGACAGAAACTTTATGGGCTGCCCAGGTCAGGTGGAGGAAAACCCAGGAGGAACAACAAAAGAATAAAAAACGGTGGTCTGCCACCGCTATGTTTAGTAAAAAAGGGAAAACGGAGGAAGAACGCGGGTAATCCTCACTATGCCAACGTCGGTCTCCCAGCACGGCCCTCTGATGACATCAGCAGGAGGGATCTCCGGAGGGGGGATGTCAGTAGTGTTGTGGAAGGTGCTGTAGTTGGCATAGTACTCCTTCAGACCCCAGATAGTGGCATTCTTAATGTACTTCTCCTGTTCCAACTGTACACATGTTAACACACAAAGACAGGTTCAGGTGAGTAAGCAAAATATACATTCATACAATATGTACGGAACACACACACACACAGGTGAAAAAACACAAAAACATGCATTTGCAGGTACATAACACTGACACATTGTCTGGTACCTTTTCGTTGACATCATCAAACAGGGCGAACAGGAAGGTGTAGAGGTTCCCAAGGAACAGGGCAAAGATGCGGCCCAGCTGCCACTTGAGGGCGATACGAGGGTGGTACTCCTCCAGCTCAGCGATAGTCTCAAAGAGAGGGGGGCACACCAGCCCCAGCAGTGACATCACAACCTCCACCTGGAAAGTAAAACAACCAATCACCAGGATGAAGACTAAAAAAATACTTTAATGAATAACCATTAAATACTGAACATACTATTATTAAATGAGTATTTCTTTATAAAGATGTATTAGCATTTATAAATATTATAAGCATTACATTCATTAACATGTATAACATGAATCATATAATTTATAAACATGTAATAATTTTTAGTGGCTTACTCATGAAAGTTAAGTGTAACCCAAGTGTGGTATGATATATATATTTTATAAATGTTTGACTGTCATGTCAACCCAGATAATAGCACAACAACCTACAACTGAGGAAAACAGGACAAACACCAAATGTACATTTCTAGCTCATTCCCTTTGACTAGATGAACCATAGCACAGCATGTATCTGATCATAACAACTCAACCTGCCTCATTCTTTTCATACCAGGAGAGCGTATTCTGATCTACTTTTGCAAAGTCCTGAGACCTCTTGACCACAAAATAGATGAGGAAGCCACTGCCCCCCAGGCTGCAGAGAATGAAAAGATTGGCTAGAACCCGCAGGAACCTCCGCAAGTGGATGTTCTCATCCTTCTGGTTCTCCTGTTCGTCTACTATGGATTCCTACCGAGAACAGTCGATTAGTGAGAAACACAGTGGATACTATGGTTGAAGATAGTAAGTGTCTAGGTGTAGTACATTTTTACATGTATATGATTCTTGGGAGATTGAAGATTTTTAAAGATAAGAGCAATGGATATTTGTAGAACAAAGTTATGCATAAACAACAGTATCTTGTGCCAAGCTAGTGGTAGGTCAGTCTATTAGCTATGGATAGGCCTAAGTGTTAGCTGCTGCTGTGTTTACCTTAAAGCTGGTGGTGATGGAGGCATACTTGTTGTCAGCTGTCTCTGGGTTCCCAATGAGGTAATCCCAGCTGGTGAACATCTTAAAGGTGAATGTAAACTGTCCATCGTCCCCACCATCTCCTCCCTCATCCGAGTTACGGGCCATCCTGGGGGGGAGGGTTGCTGGCATCAGTATTTCGGATACTGTTTGTGTGTATGTGGATTAGTATGTATTTACTGTGTGCATATGTGTATGTTCACATGTGTGTGTTTAACCCACGTTCTAATGACCACCATCAGGCTGTAGCCGAAGATGCCAACACCGACCAGTAGGTAGGACAGTGGCAGTCTGAACTGGAGGAGTCCGATGGTGCGTTCGTCATTATAGTAGCCATAGAACAGAACAGAGTACTTGCAGTAACCCTGGTGAAATTAAGAAAAAGAATCATGTTCATATGCAAGTCATTCATCTGAAATTAAGCTGACAGTGACAAGTACAATTGATGTACTGAAAATGTGTAACACTTTATTAAAGGACCCACCCATAACAAGTTGCAGCCACTATTTCGATGCCATTTCCTGTCCGAAGAATGATGAAGGCTACTTACACATATTCACAAATTGAAATATACATATTCATTGAAATAATAGGCTACAATAGCTTTGCTCATAATCATTCATGCCACCAATGACATGTAACATGTAACTAACTATAAGTTCCTTGAATTTTCTTTTGCGGGTTCCTTTGCATTATCTGAATAGACACGTGTGGGTTCTAGCTATCATTACACCAATCAAAGCATTAATCTTTGGGGAGGGGGGGCGAAGACATCAAAACTATGAAATAATACATATGGAATCATGTAGTAACCAAAAAAGTGTCTTCTTATTGGGGTCCTTTAGTAGTGGTTCTTCGCAGCAATTCAACCATGAAGGCCTGATTCATTCAGTCTCAAGGCTGTCATCAAGGCATTGGGTGGCTACTTTGAATAATAACTAATATCAAATATATTTTGATTTGTTTAACACATTTTTGGTTACTAAATGATTCCATATGTGTTATTTCACTTTTATTTTGTTTTGTTTCGTTGTTTATATAGACCACCAAAGAAAAGTGAAAATGGACAAATTATTCAATGGATTATGATAATTTTCTGAAAAAAGATTTTAAAAAGTAGACTTGCAAAAACATACATTTGCACCACCTATTTTAATTTGCTCCATGGCTCAGGCAGCCAAATGGACACAAGGCTGTTTGGCTCAGCTCAGTCGCGAAGAGGAATAACTTTGCAGCTGTTTCTGATTAATAAATAATGCCACGCTGGTGGGTGGTAACATTCAAGTAAAACCCAGCCCTGAAACTAAACATAGGCTGAAAATAATTTGATTGTCATATAGGATCCGAAGTTGGCAGTTCAATTTGTCACTTCAAGCCCGAATATATAATACTTTGAATAAAACGATGGCTTATTGACTTAAATCGCTGTGCAACATCATGGGTTCTGGCCATCGTCTTTCAGCTTGAAACAGTGTATCTCTACCGGTGTGGGTGTTTAATTACAATGCAGGTACAATGCAATATGATGCTGTTATTCATGAACATGTATGACCCCTAATGTCTTAAAATCTACTTTTTACCCTTTTTTTTAACCAGTAATTTAAAAGTACTGTATGACATCACATTTTATGTATGTTTGTTTCATATGTACAATCATATGAAGTAAACGTGAACCTTAAGTAAACTTTACAAGGTGATTAAATATGGCATCACTCCAAAGATCCTCACTCCAAAATCAAGGAGGACAGAGTAGTCCATGGCTTTGGCCTGCTGCGCTCTGGGAACAGTTTTCCTGGGTATAGACCCATACGGAAGACCCATCATCACCTCCGGACAGAAAGAAAGGAAAAATGAAAGGGAAGTGGGGAAAAGACTGTAAGAATGAGACAGTGAGTCCCTCCTACGATATCTCTCCATATGCTGACCAAATGAACTGCAAACATTTTGCAAGACAATGGACTATGTGCTTAAGGTAAAAAGCTGCTCACCTCTGGGAGAACAACAAGACCAAACATTAACCCAAACAGGACCAGATTTAGACCGTACATCCACCGCAAGAAGATGAAGTAGGAAGCCACAGATGACCCAAAGTGACCTGAGGGTTAGAGTTCAAACTCCAAAAGTTACATAATGAATAGATAGAACTACATTACATGAACAAGACAGAAACTCTAGCTTTAAATAATAAATAATAAATAATGGTACCCACTCTCAACCTCTTTAATCTTTCTTTCCCATGGAATACAGGCTGTTTTGAAATTGTCAAAGTCACGGTTGAACTTGATCATTTTCTGAAACAAAAAAGGTGAAGAGAGAATATTTTAAAATAAAAGTTTATCACAGACGTACTGTGTAGTTCCTGATAAGAAAAAAACATCTTAAAACAATTCCATATGTTAGTGTAGACCCCCGTCCCCCCTTCCCCCATCCCCGTCCCCTGATTTAGGCAGGGCTTAGACTCTAGAGGGTTAAATGTGTATTTTACATGCCATATCAAATAACATCAAACAACAGGTGTAGCCCTTACAGTACAATTACTTACAAGCCCTTAACCAACAATGTAGTTTTAAGAAAAATAAGTGTTAAGTAAATAATAGATACGTAAAAAACTAAATAGCAAATCATTAAAGAGCAGCAGTAAAATAACAGTAGCGAGGCTATATACAAGGGGTACTGGTACAGAGTCAACGTGCGGGGGCACAGGTTAGTTGAGGTAATTGAGGTAATATGTACATGTAAGTAAAGTTAAAGTGACTATGCATAGATAATAAACAGAGAGTAGCAGCAGCGTAAAAAGAGGGGAGAGGGGCTATGCAGATAGTCTGTGTAGCCATTTGGTTAGCTGTTCAGCAGACTCATGGTTTGGGGATAGAAGCTCTTAAGAAGCCTTTTGGACCTAGACTTGGCTCTCCAGTACTGCTTGCAGTGTGGTAGTAGAGAGAACAGTCTATGACTAGGGTGACTGGAGTCTTTGACCATGTTTAGGGCCTTCCCCTGACAACTCCTGGTATAGAGGTCCTGGATGGCAGGAAACTTGCCCCGGTGATGTACGGGGCAATACGCATTACCCTCTGTAGTGCCTTGCGGCCGGAGGCTGAGCAGTTGCCATACCAGGCGGGGATGCAACGAGTTAGGATGCTCTCGATGGTGCAGCTGTAGAACTTTTTGAGGATCTGAGGACCCATGCCAAATCTGTTCATTCTCCTGAGGGGAAATAGGCTTTGTCGTGCCCTCTTCATGACTGTCTTTGTGTGCTTGGACCATGTTAGTTTGTTGGTGATTTGGACACCAAGGAACTTGAAGCTCTCAAACTGCTCCACAACAGCCCCTTCGATGAGAATGGGGATGTGTTCAGTCCTCTTTTTCCTATCGTCCACAATCATCTCCTTTGTCTTGATAACGTTGAGGGAGAGGTTGCTATCCTGGCATCACACGGCCAGGTCCCTGAACTCCTCCCTATAGGCTGTCTCATCGTTGTCGGTCATCAGGCCTACCACTGTTATGTCGTCTGCAAACTTAATGACGCTGTTGGAGTCATACCTACAGCAGAGGACTGAGCACGCACACCTGAGGGGTCCCCGTGTTGAGGATCAGCGTGGCAGATGTGTTTTTTTTTTTACATTTAACCTTTATTTAACTATACAAGCCAGTTAAGAACAAATTCTTATTTACAATGACGGCCTACCGGGGAACAGTGGGTTAACTGCCTTGTTCAGGGGCAGAATGACCGATTTCTACTTTGTCAGCTCGGGGTACCGAGCCAGCAACCTTTCAGTTACTGGCCCAATGCTCTAATCACTAGGTTACCTAGTCCCCACCTGGGGGAGGCCAATCAGGAAGTCCAGGATCCAGTTTCAGAGGGAGCTGTTTAGTCCTTAGCTTAGTGATAAGCTTTGAGGGCACTATTGTGTTGGTCTGTTGGGGCGGTATGCAAATTGGAGTGGGTCTAGGGTTTCTGGGATAATGGTGTTCATGTGAGCCATGACCAGCCTTTCAAATCACTCCATGGCTACAGAAGTGAGTGCTACGGGTTGTTAGTCATTTAGTCAGGTTACCTTAGTGTTCTTGGGGACAGGAACTATGTTGGTCCTCTTGAAACATGTTGGTATTACAGACTCAGTCAGGGACAGGTTGAAAATGTCAGTGAAGACACTTGCCAGTTGGTCAGCTCATGCTCGGATTTCATGTCTTGGTAATCTGTCTGGCCTTGTGAATGTTGACCTGTTTAAAGGATTTACTCACATCCGCTATGGAGAGCGTAATCACACAGTCATCCGGAACAGCTGATGGTCTCATGCACGCTTCAGTGTTGCTTGCCTCGAGGCGAGCATAGAAGTAATTTAGCTCGTCTAGTAGGCTCGTGTCACTGGGCAGCTAACTTAGGTCTTAACATATTGAAGTTGTAAATGCATAATTTGTTTGAATTATTCATAATGATTCAGTAGGACATAACTAATCTTTAAGACTGTGGACTCAGTTGTAAAGTTAACACTTAGTTAACACTTGGCCTAGGAAAAGTTACCTTAGCCATTATGACTTTGTAGGCGTAGAGCTTCCTCCCTTTGCCCTTTCCCAGAGCCCCCTCAAACTTCTCCACAAACGCCTGGCATTCCCTACAATTCAAACCCACAAAAAAGAACGACTCATCAACCAACAAGAAGTATCAATCACTGGTTTGATAAACCACCCACAAATAAATCAGTGAGAAGCTGGTCAAAGAACATCAATCAGCAAAGGGTAATGGACAATCTATCTACTTTGTCATTCCATAAAGTAATTAAAGTATTTCACAAAATAAATTGACATTTGATCAGGCAATGTAGCATCAAAGGCACAATTATATTTAAATTTAATCTAAAAAATAAATAAGATGACACCACAAGTAATACATTAGTTATTGTGTAAGCCTTAAGGTATGTGCAAAGTACTGTAGTTATAGAAAAAAGAGAAAACAGCACAGCAAGAGCAAGTCCCTATGTGAAGGCAATCAGCCAATGGGAAATCAGTGGAGGAATACACATGATGGTGGCCATTTTGTTTACTTGAGGAGTTTAAGCCTCCTCTTCATGCGCCACGGTTTGTTTCTTAGAGTGGCGATCAGCTTCTTCTTCTCCTCCACCTCTTCCTTCTGAGCAGCAATCTCCCCTTCTGACAGAGAATCCTCGTCCCCTGACTCGCCCGAAGAAGAAGAGCTATCAGAAGAAAGAGCTGTTACCACGGCCAGGGGTCAAGTCAGGGTCAACCATGTGTCAACCAGAGTAGAGTTATAGTTCCAGTCAGACTGTCTTTGCTAAGAGTGGGCAGTATGGCCAGAGGCTTTACACAGTGCCCAATTATCATGGTACAAACGTTGAACTTGTCACATTATGTTGAAACGCATCTGGCAGACCAACAGAAAATACAAAAAGAGAACATTGCTTTGACAATGTAAGCATATGTTTCCCATGCCAATAAAGCCCTTAAATGTAATTTCATTTAATTGAATTGAAATGAGGGGACAAGAGGGGATACATACAAGTCAAATAACATATCCTAGCATAGTCCAGTAACCTGGTCCTCCCATCGACCCAACCAGACATGAACAAACCCCATTCCGACCATGTAATCCCTCAACTCAATGTTATGAACCAACACTACCCCATGATTGAGCCAGCACAAATACCACTACAACCCAACTCTATTCTGGTGAAAAATACTGGTTATGCATTACCAAAACTTGGTAATGTTAAAATGGTTGAACACTTTTGACAGAGGTTCCCAGGGATGACCCAAGGGATGTCCCGTCACATGACGATACGTTTTCTCCATTAACATTACGTTAACACATTCTAGAAACGTTGAAAAACAACATAATTGGATTATTTCCCCAAACGTTCTCATAACCATTACAGCAATGTTTATCAAATCGTTTTTTCTGTGTAAAATAAAAATCTGGAATGTTGTCATGCTAAAGTTAGCTGGAAACCAATTGGACTTAACTGGGACTCAATTGGAACGTTACCCAGCATTATAGGATCGTTCACTGTTTGCAAGTATCAAGTTTTAATATCTCCATAGCTCAATAGCCTAATATCCAGAATCATGTCAAAATTGGGTTTATGTTTTGAAATAAAAATATGTTTATAGTTTTAAAGGGGATTGTAAAAGTTTGTAGAAGGTTTCTAAGTGGTTTATAGATATTTTATTAGTTTAAAGTAGGGATGCACGATATATTGAAATCGGCTGATATTAGCTAAAAATGCCAACATCGGCATCGTCTCTATTTCTAGTTTAACGCCGATGTGCAAAAACCGATGTCAAAGCTGATGTGCATGCCTCTGTACGCCACAAAAAATACAGCATTACACAGAACAAAAGCAGAAAAGTACTAAGTGCACACTTCCAACAACTAAACAAGTTTAAGTCGAGCAGTCATTTGAAAGAGTTAGAACATTTCAGCTAGACAACTCAAAGGCAAAATCATTTAAAGCCAAGATAATGGAATTCATTGCCCTTGACAATCAACCGTCCTCTGTTGTGGATGATGTTGGCTTTTGCCGACTGGTCGAGCCCCAGTACACACTATTTTTCAGATGTTGCCCTACCAGAGTTACACAGTATTGTTGAAACTCACATCCATGAGCTTCACTACTGACATTTGGACCAGCAATGTCAGTCCCAAGAGCATTATGATTCTGACAGCACAGTGGGTCAACGAGGATTTCCTACTGAGGAAAGCCGTATTGTTCAAGAATGTGCTGGTTCTCATACCGCTGCTGCCATTTCAATGGCATTTGAGAACATGTTTGAAACTTGGAAACATGAACACTCCTAGCACCATTTGAACAACTGACAGGAGAAATAAGCTCATCAACTGCGTCTGCAGCAGACGTGATACCCTCTGTCATGGTATTGAAACGCCTGCTCAACAAACTGTCAACAGACCGTGGGGTTAAAACTTACAAAAGTACTTGAGGCTGTGAACAAGTGATTCGATGGCATTCTCTCTGAGCCTCTTTACTGTGTTGCCGCCATGCTTGATGCTAGGTACAAGGACCGTTACTTCGATGCAGACAAGAAACAGGGTTTACGTGAAATGTTACATACACAGCTGGACAAGACAGGTCCAAGAGGCTTCTAAACAGCTTCTTTCCCCACAGTGACAGTGTGCACTGAGGAAGAGAGGCCATGGACAGCTGAAACTTCACTGCCCCACAGTGACTGTACGTACATACCCAACCAGAAGCCATGGATTACAAGTAACATTCACACTGAGCTAAAGGGTAGAGCTGCCACTTTCAAGGAGCGGGACTCTAACCCGGAAGCTTATAAGAAATCCTGCTATGCCCTCTGACAAACCATCAAACAGGCAAATCATCAATACAGGACTAAGATTGAATCGTACTACACGGGCTCCAACGTTCACCGGATGTGGCAGGGCTTGGAACTATTACAGACTACAAAGGGAAGCACAGCCGAGAGCTGCCCAGTGACACGAGCCTACCAGACGAGCTAAATACCTTCTATGCTCGCTTCGATGCAAGTAACACTGAAACATGCATGAGAGCATCAACTGTTCCGGATGACTGTGTGATCACGTTCTCCGCAGCCGCAGCCGATCAGAGTAAGACCTTTAAAAAGGTCAACATTCACAAGGCTGCTAGGCCAGAACATGCGCCCAACCAACTGGAAAGTGTCTTCACTGACATTTTCAACTTCTCTCTATCTGAGTCTGTAATACCAACATGTTTCAAGCAGACCACCATAGTCCCTGTGCCCAAGAACACTAAGGTAACCTGCCTAAATGACTACCGACCCGTAGCACTCACGTCTGTAGCCATGAAATGCTTTGAAAGGCTGGTCATGGCTCACATCAACACCATTATCCCAGAAACCCTAGACCCACTCCAATTTGCATACCGCTCCAACAGATCCACAGATGATGCAATCTTTATTGCACTCCACACTGCCCTTTCCCACCTAGACAAAAGGAACACCTATGTGAGAATGATATTCATTGACTACAACTCACCATTCAACACCATAGTGCCCTCAAAACCCAGCACTAAGCTATGGACCTCAGGTGGTAAGGGTAGGTAAGAACACATCCTGCACACTGATCCTCAACATGGGGGCCCCTCAGGCGTGCGTGCCCAGTCCCCTCCTGTACTCCCTGTTCACTTATAACTGCACGGCCAGGCACAACTCCAACACCATCATTAAGTTTGCTGATGACACAAATATACAGTGCCTTGCGAAAGTATTCGGCCCCCTTGAACTTTGCGACCTTTTGCCACATTTCAGGCTTCAAACATAAAGATATAAAACTGTATTTTTTTGTGAAGAATCAACAACAAGTGGGACACAATCATGAAGTGGAACGACATTTATTGGATATTTCAAACTTTTTTAACAAATCAAAAACTGAAAAATTGGACGTGCAAAATTATTCAGCCCCTTTACTTTCAGTGCAGCAAACTCTCTCCGGAAGTTCAGTGAGGATCTCTGAATGATCCAATGTTGACCTAAATGACTAATGATGATAAAGACAATCCACCTGTGTGTAATCAAGTCTCCGTATAAATGCACCTGCACTGTGATAGTCTCAGAGGTCCGTTAAAAGCGCAGAGAGCATCATGAAGAACAAGGAACACACCAGGCAGGTCCGAGATACTGTTGTGAAGAAGTTTAAAGCTGGATTTGGATACAAAAAGATTTCCCAAGCTTTAAACATCCCAAGGAGCACTGTGCAAGCGATAATATTGAAATGGAAGGAGTATCAGACCACTGCAAATCTACCAAGACCTGGCCGTCCCTCTAAACTTTCAGCTCATACAAGGAGAAGACTGATCAGAGATGCAGCCAAGAGGCCCATGATCACTCTGGATGAACTGCAGATATCTAAAGCTGAGGTGGGAGACTCTTTCCATAGGACAACAATCAGTCGTATATTGCACAAATCTGGCCTTTATGGAAGAGTGGCAAGAAGAAAGCCATTTCTTAAAGATATCCATAAAAAGTGTCGTTTAAAGTTTGCCACAAGCCACCTGGGAGACACACCAAACATGTGGAAGAAGGTGCTCTGGTCAGATGAAACCAAAATTGAACTTTTTGGCAACAATGCAAAACTTTATGTTTGGCGTAAAAGCAACACAGCTCATCACCCTGAACACACCATCCCCACTGTCAAACATGGTGGTGGCAGCATCATGGTTTGGGCCTGCTTTTCTTCAGCAGGGACAGGGAAGATGGTTAAAATTGATGGGAAGATGGATGGAGCCAAATACAGGACCATTCTGGAAGAAAACCTGATGGAGTCTGCAAAAGACCTGAGACCGGGACGGAGATTTGTCTTCCAACAAGACAATGATCCAAAACATAAAGCAAAATCTACAATGGAATGGTTCAAAAATAAACATATCCAGGTGTTAGAATGGCCAAGTCAAAGTCCAGACCTGAATCCAATCGAGAATCTGTGGAAAGAACTGAAAACTGCTGTTCACAAATGCTCTCCATCCAACCTCACTGAGCTCGAGCTGTTTTGCAAGGAGGAATGGGAAAAAATGTCAGTCTCTCGATGTGCAAAACTGATAGAGACATACCCCAAGCGACTTACAGCTGTAATCGCAGCAAAAGGTGGCGCTACAAAGTATTAACTGAAGGGGGCTGAATAATTTTGCACGCCCAATTTTTCAGTTTTTGATTTGTTAAAAAAGTTTAAAATATCCAATAAATGTTGTTCCACTTCATGATTGTGTCCCACTTGTTGTTAATTATTCACAAAACAATACAGTTTTATATCTTTATGTTTGAAGCCTGAAATGTGGCAAAAGGTTGCAAAGTTCAAGGTGGCCGAATACTTTCGCAAGGCACTGTGTATATATATATTCAGAACCTTACGCTATGAGACTCAAAATTAAGCTCAGGTGCATCCTGTTTCCACTGATCATCCTTGAGATGTTTCTACAACTTGATTGGAGTCCACCAGTGGTAAATTCAATTGATTGGACATGATTTGGAAAGGCACACACCTGTCTATATAAGGTCCCACAGTTGACAGTGCATGTCAGAGCAAAACCCAAGCCATGACGTTGAATAAATTGTTGATAGAGCTTTGAAACAGGATTGTGTCAAGACACATATCTGGGGAAGGGTACCAACAAAATGTTGCAGCATTGAAGGTCCCCAAGAACACAGTGGCTTCCATCATATTCAGTTGTGCAACTGACTAGGTATCCCCCTTTCCCATTCCTAAATGGAAGAAGTTTGCAACCACCAAGACTCTTCCTAGAGCTTCCTGGAGCTTGCCGCCCGATGGTTACTCTGGAGTTTACCAAAAGGACTCTCAGATCATGAGAAACAAGATTCTCTGGTCTAATGAAACCAAGATTGAACTCTTTGGCCTGAATGCCAAGTGTCACGTCTTGAGGAAACCTGTCACCATCCCTACCGTGAAGCACAGTGGTGGCAGCATCATGCTGTGGGGATGTTTTTCAGTGGCAGGGACTTGGAGACTAGTCAGGATCGAACGAAAGATGAACAGAGCAAAGTACAGAGAGATCCTTGACTGGGGCGAAGGTTCACCTTCCAACAGGACAACGACCCTAAGCACACAGCCAAGACAATGCAGGTGTAGGGACAAGTCTCTGAATATCCTTGAGTAGCCCAGCCAGAGCCCGGACTTGAACACGATCTAACATCTCTGGAGAGAACTGAAAGTAGCTGTGCAGCGACACTCACCATCCAACATGACAGAGCTTGATAGGATCTGCAGAGAAGAATGGGGGAAACTCTCCAAATACAGGTGTGCCACACTTGTAGCATCATACCCAAGAAGACTCGAGGCTGTAATCACTGCCAAATTTGCTTCAACAAAGTACTGAGTAAAGGGTCTGAATACTTATGCAAATGTGATATTTCAGTTGTTGTTGTTTTTTATAAATTTGCTAAAAATTCTAAAAGCCTGTTTTTGCATTTTCATTGTGGGATATTGTGTGTAGCTAGATGAGGGGAGCTCACAAATAGTGAGCTACGGTCATTGTCGTAGCATTTTGTAACACTTTTGTGCAACCCTATAACCCATTTTCATGACTCAACTCCCTGAACTAATTAATGAATACATTGAAGGGGCACATCTGAACAGAGACTGTCAGACCCCTCCTTCATACATGATAGTGTGTGGAGCATGGAGATATGTGAGAGAGATGGGCCTCTCAAAGGATACTGCACCTGCTGTACTTTGCGTTCTTCTTTTTCTTGTCTTTCTCGTTCCCTTTGTCCTTCACTCCTTTGCCTTTGGCGTCACTTTTCCCTTTAGCATCGCTCTTCTTCTCCTTGTTCTGCCCTTCTTTCTGGTTCTTGCTTGTCGATTTTCTGCCTTTCCTTTTCTTCCCTCGTTCTTCCTCCTCACTCTCCTCCTCACTCACCTGCTTGACTGCCTTTTTATTTCTGCCTGCAGCCTTTGGGCCCTTCCACTTGACGCTCTTCTCCTCTTCCTCATCCTCTTCCTCGCAGTCCTGGACCTTGGCCTTCTTCTTATGAGCCCTCTTCCTCTGTGCCTCGTCTTCCTCTTCCTCATCCTCTTCCTCGCTGTCTTGGACCTTGGCCTTTTTCTTATGAGCCCTCTTCCTCTGTGCCTCGTCCTCGTCCTCCTCTTCCTCCTCGCTGGTGGCCTGTTTGCCATTCTGTCCCCCGGCTCGTGGAGAGAGTTTGACTTTCCTGTTTCTGTCTCTCCACCTGACCTCATCTGAGACACGCACACACACACACACACACACACACACACACACACACACACACACACACACGCACACGCACACGCACACGCACACGCACACGCACACGCACACACACACACATGACATTAAAACCTGAACAATTAAACAAACATCTAAATCAGCCAGGTTGCCAGCCTCCCCATGGTTATTGCCAATGGTGTAATGGAGGGTAAACGCAAGACAGTTGGGTAGAGGGCACGACAATGCCTATTCCCCTCAGGAGACTGAAAAGGTTTGGCATGGGTCCTCAGATCCTCAAAACGTTCTACAGCTGCACCATCGAGGGCACTGCTCGGGATCCAATCGCAAGGCGCTACAGAGGGTGGCTTTCTGCCAACCAGGCGGTGTCAGAGGAAGGCCCTAAAAATTGTCAAAGACTCCAGCCACCCTAGTCATAGACTGTTCTCTCTGCTATCGCACGGCAAGGGGTACCCGCATGACTAGTCGAGATCCAAAAGCTCCTTAACAGCTTCTACCCCCAAGCCATAAGGCTGCTAAACAGTTAGTCAAATGCAAACTATTTGCATTGACACCCTTTTTTATGCTGCTGCTACTGACTGTTTATTATCTATGTTTAGTCACTTTACCCCTACGTACATGTACATATTACCTAAATGATCTCAAGTAACCTTTTTTATTTTGTTTACCTTTATTTAACCAGGCAAGTCAGTTAAGAACAAATTCTTATTTTCAACAACAGATTTGTACCTTGTCAGCTCAGGGGTTTGAACTTGCAACCTTCCGGTCACTAGTCCAACGCCCTAACCACTAGGCTACCCTGCCGCCCCTCTGCACATTGGTACTGGTACCCCTGTATATAGCCTTGTTATTTTTATTTATTGTGTTACTTTTTTTCTTTACTTTATTTTATTTTACTTGAAATATTTTCTTGCTCACTTAAAAAAAAATCTGCGTTGTTGGTTAAGGGATTGTAAGCATTTCATGGTTAGGTCTACATCTGTTGTATGTGACAAAAAACATATTCTGATTTGATGATTTAGTTTACCCTCCTTTTTGTGGAAAAATGCATTGGAAGTACAGATGTAGGATCTTAATTTGAGTCAGTTTGCACCATCATGAAAATAATCCTGCAGCAACAGGAAATGTGAATTATTATGTGGATTTAATGAATGGACATTTTTGTAGGAAAAATAAAGACAGAAATGTCTAAGTGGAAATTACAAACTTCATAAGCATTTTTAAACCTCAAATATACTACACATTTTAAATCTCCTGCATTGCAGGAAAGTTATCCTGTAACAGGGTGATCAAATTAAGATGTCACTTTTTTCACCGCTACTGGCAATTAGAGTTTACCCACCTATTTTTTTTACCACTACATCACTGGTTTATGACTATCCTAAAAGACCCACTCCAGCCTCCCTAGAACATGATTTATCACCTATTTTATATGACCTTTATTTAACTAGGCAAGTCAGTTAAGAACAAATTCTTATTTACAATGACGGCCTACACTTACTTAACAAAAAGCACATCTCAATAGGTGGTCCAGGTGTCCTCTGACATGGTACAAGTGGGGGGGGTTGGGCCTTTCCTCTTTTTAGCCTTACATGTTTCCTCTATTGTTCCCGCAAGCAAGGGGGGAAGCCAATGACATCAGAGTGTACCATCAAACCAACTCATTGAACTGCTAAATCCAATCTCGCAAATATGTCTAAATAACACTATTTTGCCCAAAACATATGAACTTTACTGTATTGATATGTTGTTATTCATCAGGAAAAGTTCAAAATGAGCTGGGGTGGGTTATTGTGTCCTTGAACTCATCATTTAGAATAGTAAATGTCATAATGTTTTACACAGTGTGTCTCCCCTTTAGAACGTCATCTTTTCAGAATAACACAAACAGGTAAGCTCAAACACACATAAACACACACACATCAAACACTTTCTCCTTCTTATGACTTACCCTCACGCCCACTGTCTAACTCTCCATCGATGTCCATTCCCACTATAAAATATATATATATACATTATCAGTCAAAAGCTCTATAAATATTGTACTTTGTCTCTGAACCATGAAAAATCTCACAATCTTACTGTTTCATGTTTAAGAGTATGGATGTATGTTCCATGTTATAGTACATCTACAGATAGGATCTTAATTTGAGTACTCTTTTGTTGCTGAGAAATGCAAACTTTTAGTGTATTTGAGGTTTAGAAAGTATTTTAATGTTTGTAATTTCCACTTAGAAATTTCAGACTTGATTTGACCTAATGAAAAATGTATCAACCCCTTCAAAAATTTAAATGAATTATAATTCACATAATAATTTACATTTCTTGTTAATGCAGAATTATTTTCCTGTTGTAGAAAACTGGCTCAAAGTAAGATCTGTAGTAGTACACCTGTTCCATATTTACTACAAACACATCAAAGAAAGAGAAAAACTGAATACTCTTCAGTTTTCAAGAGAAATCCAAAAGAAGAAATATTTCCACTCTGGAAAACAAAAAGAATAAATCCTACCCACCCTCTTCCATTTTAATTGCAATGTCAGTTTTCTTCCGAGGAGGCATTTTGGCTCAGTGTTGTCCTCTTATTAAGCTCTTCAGTTCAGCCTGCTCTCTCCCTCTCAGGCCATGTAGATCTCAGGTAAGCAGGCAGCTGTCACACCTGTGCAGGTACTCACACACTCTGACAGGTGCACCAGTGTTTGGGCTACTAGACTTGCTGTCTCCCTGACAACCACCAATGATATTGCTCAAGAGATTATAATATTTAATACCGAAGAAGAAAGACTAAATCTAAAGGGATAATAAAGTGGTACAAAAAGCATGTCAATCAAAAAGTCACTTAATCTCTGATTTACAGCATGTATGTAGACACAGATGCAATACACTCCCACACACACACACAAGCACTTATACTCACACACCTAGACAATTGAATTAGTGCCTTAATGTGTACATTTAAACCATTATTCACCTGTTTTGCAGCAATAAATAGTTTTGACCAACAGTTGGAAAACTCACACCAATAAATTCCATCATATACGTACGTAACTCTTACCCTAAAATTTTAAACCAGAGCACTAGTTTGTATTTTTTTATTTTAAAGAATTCACCTTTATTTAACCAGGCAAGCTAGTTGAGAACAAGTTCTCATTTACAACTGCGACCTGGCCAAGATAAAGCAAAGCAGTGCGACACAAACAACACAGAGTTACACATGGAATGAACAAGCGTATAGTCAATAACACAATAGATAAAAAATAAAGTCTATATACTGTGGGTGCAAATGGCGTGAGGAGGTAAGGCAATAAATAGGCCATAGTAGCAAAGTAATTACAATTTAGCAGATTAACACTGGAGTGATAGATGAGCAGATGATGATGTGCATGTAGTGATACTGGTGTGCAAAAGAGCAGAAAAGTAAATAAAAACAATATGGGGTTGAGGTAGGTAGATTGGGTGGGCTATTTAGAGATGAACTATGTGTAGCTGCAGCGATTGGTTAGCTGCTCAGATAGCTGATGTTTAAAATTAGTTAGGGAAATATAGGTCTCCAGTGTCAGCGATTTTTGCAGGAAAAGCGGCCAAAGGAGTTGTTGGCTTTGGGGATGACCAGTGAGATATACCTGCTGGAGCGCGTGCTACGGGCGGGTGTTGCTATGGTGACCAGTGAGCTGAGATAAGGTGGAGCTTTACGAGAGCCAACGAGAGCATACAGGTCGCAGTGTGGGTGGCTTTGGTAACAAAACTGATGGCACTGTGATAGACTGCATCCAGTTTGCTAAGTAAAGTGTTGGAAGCTATTTTGTAGATGACATCGCCAAAGTCGAGGATCGGTATTGGAAAAGTCAGTTTTACGAGTTTGGCAGCATGAGTGAAGGAGGCTTTGTTACAAAATAGAAAGCCAATTTTAGATTTGATTTTGGATTGGAGATGTTAAAACCTGTTTGGGATAGGGGGCAGCATATTCACGTTTGGATAAAAAGCGTGCCCAGAGTAAACTGTCTGCTACTCAGTCTCAGTTGCTAATAGAAAACACTCTGAAGTTTCTAAAACTGTTTGAATGATGTCTGTGAGTATAACATAACTCATATGGCAGGTGAAAACCTGAGATAAATCCAACCAGGAAGTGGGAAATCTGAGGTATGTAGTTTTTCAACGCTTGGCCTATTGAATACACCATGTCTATGGGGTCAAATTGCACTTCCTAAGGTTTCCACTAGATGTCAACCGTCTTTATAAACTTGTTTGAAGCTTCTACTGTAAAGGAGGGGCTCATATGGGCTCTTTGAATCAGTGGTCTGGCAGAGTACCACAAGCTCGTGACGCTTGTTCATGTGAGAGTTACCTCGCATTCCATTGCTTTTCAACAGACAAAGGAATTCCCTGGTTGGAACATTATTGGAGAATTATGTTAAAAACATCCTAAAGATTGATTCTATACATCGTTTGAAATGTTTCTACGGACTGTAACAGAACTTTTGGACTTTTCATCTGGACCCAGTGCTCACGCCTCATGAAGATGGATTACTGGGCTGAACGCGCTAACAACAAGGAGGAATTTGGACATAAATTATGAACTTTATTGAACAAATCAAACATTTATTGTGGAACTGGGATTCCTGGGAGTGCATTCTGATGAAGATCATCAAAGGTATATTTATTATGTTATTTCTGACTAATGTTGACTACACAACATGACAGATATTTCTTTGGCTGGTTTGGTCTCTGAGGGCCGTAGATTATTGCATGGTGTGCTTTTTCCGTACATTTAAAAAAAAATCTGACACAGCAGTTGCATTAAGGAGAAGCCTATCTTTAATTCTGTGAATAACACTTGTTTTATCAATGTTTATTAATGTTTATTATGAGTATTTCTGGAAATTGATGTGGCTCTCTGCAAAATCACCGGATGTTTTGGAAGCAAAACATTACTGAACGTAACACGCCAATGTAAACTGAGATTTTTGGATATAAATATGCACTTTAGCGAACAAAACATACATGTATTGTGTAACATGATGTCCTATGAGTGTCATCTGATAAAGATCATCAATGTAACTGTAACTTCTTCCGAAGAGGAGAGGCGAAAAGGATCAGAGGACCAATATGCGGTGTGGTAAGTGTCCATGGTTCCTTTTAATACGTAAATGTACACATGAACAACTGACTACAAAAACAAGAAATGTGAAAAACCCCAAACAGTCCTATCTGGTGCAGACACAGAGACAGGAACAATCACCCACCAACACACAGTGAAACCCAGGCTACCTAAATATGATTCTCAATCAGAGACAACTAATGACACCTGCCTCTGATTGAGAACCATACTAGGCCGACACATAGAAATACCCAAATCAAAAACACAAACAAACATAGACTGCCCACCCAACTCACGCCCTGACCATACTAAATAAAGACAAAACAAAGGAAATAAAGGTCAGAACGTGACAATCAAAGGTTAGTGATTCATTTGATCTATATTTCTGCTTTTTGTGACTCCTCTCTTTGGCTGGAAAAATGGCTGTGTGTGTTTTTATGACTTGGCTCTGACCTAACATAATCATATGTTGTGCTTTCTCTGTAAAACCTTTTGAAATCGGACATGATGGGTAGATTAACAAGAAGTTTATCTTTCATTTGGTGTATTGCACTTGTTAATGTGTGAAAGTTACATGTTTCCAAAAACTTTCACATGCTGCCTTTTCAGCTGAATGTTGTAGAGCCTAGTCATAAGAAGTTAATATGAGTCTGGAAGGAGAGCTTACAGTCGAGCCAGACACCTAGGTATTTGTAGTTGTCCACATATTCTAGGTCAGAACCGTCCAGAGTAGTGATGCAATTCGGGCGGGCGGGTGCAGGCAGCGAACGGTTGAAAAGCATGCATTTGGTTTTACTACCGTTTAAGGGCAGTTGGAGGCGACGGAAGGAGTTTTGTATGGCATTGAAGCTTGTTTGGAGGTTAGTTAACACAGTGTCCAAAGAAGGGCCAGATGTATACAGAATGGTGTCGTCTGCATAGAGGGGGATCGGGGAATCACCAGCAGCAAGAGCAACATCGTTGACATATACAGAGGAAACAGTTGCCCTGAGAACTGAACCCTGTGGTATCACCATAGAGACTGCCAGAGGTCTGGACAACAGGCCCTCCGATTTGACACACTGAACTCTGTCAGAGAAGTAGTTGGTGAACCAGGCGAGGCAGTCATTTGAGAAACCAAGGCTATTGAGTCTGCCGATAAGAATGTGGTGATTGACAGAGTCGAATGCCTTGGCCAGATCGATGAAGACGGCTGCACAGTACTGTCTTTTATCGATGGCAGTTATGATATCGTTTAGTACCTTGAGCGTGGCTGAGGTGCACCTGTGACCAGCTCGGAAACCGGATTGCACAGGAGAGAAGGTAAGGTGGGATTGAAATGATCAGTGATCTGTTTATTAACTTGGTTTTCGAAGACTTTAGAAAGGCAGGGCAGGATGGATATAGGTCTATAACAGTTTGTGTCTAGAGTGTCGCCCCCTTTGACGAGGGGGATGACCGCGGCAGCTTTCCAATCTTTAGGGATCTTGGACGATACGAAAGAGAGGTTAAACAGACTGGTAATAGGGGTTGCAACAATGGAGGCGGATAATTTTAGAAAGAGAGGGTCCAGATTGTCTAGCCCAGCTGATTTGTATGGGTCGAGGTTTTGAAGCTCTTTCAGAACGTCTGCTTTCTGGATTTGGGTGAAGGAGAAGCTGGGGAGGCTCGGGCAAGTAGCTGTGTGGGGTGCGGAGCTGTTGGCCGGGGTTGGGGTAGCCAGGAGGAAAGGTGAAATAAAAATTCTCAAAAAATTCTATGAAGTGTTAAGTAAGCTTGTAAATGAAGAATTACACAATGCATTTGCGCATTCACTCACACAACATGCTTCATGGGGAGATAATTTAGGTTAATCCTCAAAGTGTGCTTATGTTCAGATTTAGCAGATGACAGATGGGCTAGACCAATTTTTAGGTGGGTGGGCAAAATTGAAAGAATTTGGTGGAAAAGAGAGTGATGGAGCCGGCGGGCCATTGGCCTGTATTTTTTTAGTTGTAGCCTAGGCTATCCCTTTTAATCTGTTGACTTCATCTATCAGCTTTCTCTATTGGGCCTATACAGTTGGGAACAGCCCCCCTACCAAAATGGGCCGACTACCCTACAACACCACACTGCAATTCAACGTCGAAAGCGTCATCAGTGAGCCAGTTTATATTCCTATGGAAATTGCCAAAATGAACAGAAAAACATCAAAAGTTGGTGCTAAGAACAAAAAAAATAACTACTGAGGCCGATGCAGCAAAATGTTGGCTACCAAATAAATAAAGTTCTGCTGATGCGAGCACCAGCTGCTGAACTCAAGAAGCAAAAGTGAGGGATTTTAGCGAGGGAGAGACCGCTAAATGAGCTGAGTCAAATATGGATGATGAGGACAAAGAATGTGATTGCATAGTTAAGATTGTTTTAAAAGACCATCGCTTCTTATTAATATCTTTATCTTTTATCTTATTTAATTTTAATTGGATTTATTAGTTTGTTTGAATTAAAATCATGTTGGGAAATAAGTTATTAGATTGTGTATTGATCCTTGATCCACAAGCACCCCCTAACGCGCCCTTAATAAGCCTTGAGTTAACCGTGCCCCTGCCCCTGCCCCTGCCTGCCTTGCATCTTCCTCTCATCCCATGAGATGACATGGATTAAAAAAAGAGCAGACACTCTGACCTATCCAATCAGGACCCAGTCCTATCTACATAAGAATGTGATTCTAGACACAGACAGTTCAACTGCATCCAGATGAACACATGGCAATTGCTGTTGAGGTAGAAAACAGAGACCCACTGACAGATGGATACAGAGTTCCTTGATGTTAAGGCTGCATATGTTGCCTAATAATAGGCCTAAAAAATCCTTATGAGGGGGCATATCAGACACTAATTTGCCAAAATCTGCGATAGTATAATTAGCATCATACCAGACAAAATCATTCAAGTTGCATCAATTTTCAATATAAGCGGAGAGACCAGGTGTGTCATTGGGCATGAAAGAACAGTGAAGACGAGACACGCAGCTCAAACAGCTTCCCTATTGATCTTCTTTTGGGACAATGCAAGTATCCTATCTAGACAAGACTACCCTACAACACCACACTGCAATGAATAATTACATTATTGTTTTCAAGTGAGTACAAAATGTGTCTCTAAGCTGTAAACTGTAGTGTAAATGTAATTTGAATATTTCATTCCATTTGGATCAGTTGTGGGTCTACAGTACTCTCGATAGTTTATAAGGTTGAGAAAGGCACAGTAGCAGGCCAGTCTGGCTGTATTTTAAGTTCTGATACTGAGATGCGTTGTCTGTTTCAGATCATAATTTTCCCAAGTCATCCTATAATAATGTGGCCACATATGCTGATAGCAGGCCCAGTTATTGGCTATTCCAATCATACCTAGAACCTAATGCTTCAATAGCTCAAATAGTTGTAATTTTACATTTAAAATGTATTACAATTTTGTGCCATAAACACAAAACCAATCACAACGTTTTAATCCAATTAGGCTACTTCAAAAGTCTCCTGTAGGCTACCTGCTCACGTTCATCCAAAATATAAGTCCAGCATCCAAACTGTGCAGTGGCCATTTGATGAATGGGAAGAGACATCTGTTACAAAACATCTAAAAGTGTAATGACATTCGGAGATTGTCAAGCCTTCAAAACTGGGTTGGCCAACAAGGTAGGAAAGGATGCAGGCATATTTTCAGATTTTTTTAGAGATTGACATAGTCTATTTGATTGTGGTGTTAAAAAGGAAACCATGATGTTGAAGCGCCCGAAGTTGGTATCCTATTCTAAAATGAATTGCATATATTTTATAGAATTATAAATATAGCATAAAAATGTTGAAAATCTGATTTCTACCTAGCTGATCATTGTCTGCAACCGGCTCTGATCGTAGTGTAATGAAACGGGCAGGGACAGTTAGTTCCTGGTGGCATCAACTGTGCCACAAAGCATGCTGAAGTGGTAAAGTCGATATCCACATTTATAAAAACAGGATTGCTAGTTATTGTTATTTGTGGTCGTGAACATTATTTTCAGTTAATGCTATGAGTATGAGGATGTGCATATTTTTTTTAAAACACCTTGAGTTGAAATGCCAGAGCCTAATGTTGTTCCCAGTCCGTCACTGCTTATGGTGACATGTCAGGGCTGACCTGGTGAATGATGAATGGCAACTGCCACACTTCTTCAAATCAAATCAAATTGCATCAAATTGTATTTGTCACATGCACCGAATACAACAAGCGTAGACTTTACCGTGAAATGCTTACTTAGGAGCCCTTTCCCCACAATGCATAGTTAAAAAGAACATGTGCAAATACACATTTGAAATAGTAACACAAGAAATAACAATAGTTTAAAAGAACTTGACAGTCATAGGTGATAATGGTGTGAGTTTTCTCTACAGAAAAAGTAAGGATAAACATGAAAAAAGTCACAAGAAAGCAAAGTCGGTTGGAACGCGTAAGTTGTCGACCATCTCCGTGACCCACATCTTGAGAGAACTCCTGGAACCGCCACACTTCCTGGAACTATGAGGGTGTGATGCTGAAACCCAAGCCTCTCTGTATCCCTCCTCCTCTGGGTAGCTCTTCTTCTCCCACCCTCTGTCCTTCTCAAGTTCCCTTCAAGACGCCACTGTAGCTGAACAGTACACACAATGACTTATGCTCCCTGTAAGGTCAAAGAGGACAGCAAAGCATATTTACAGGGGGAAATCAGTTACTGTGTTTACAATTATATTCTTTATTATTAAGGACAGTATCTATCAAGTACTGATGATGATGATGATGATGATGAGTAGGAAACAAAGTAAGGTGTTTGCCAGTATTTGTTGAGGTCTGCGGATTGATCTCTAAAAGTGGTTCCGAACTCCCGAGTTGGATCATGGTTCATTATGATTCGATTGAGAAGTTGAAAATGCTTTCCTGGACTAGTTGATCTGGAGACTAATGTTACATTTACCAGAAGTTCTTCACAACTACTATTCATGGACCTGTTGAGTCATGGACCTGTTGAGAATGTATACAATTCTACACACAACCTCTGATAATATCAAATTGGGCAAGAAAATAAAGTTGACTGGTGGCAAGGTGGGAGAGAGAAATCAGTGCCCTTCATTGCAGGTGGTTAATAAGTGATGCCTGTCTGTAGTACTATAACATTGAGATATCCGGTAATCGAGAACCATGCGGTCATTGTTCGGATATCCTGTCCAAGGCAAACACAGTCCTCTCTCACTAGGCAAACAATTCAAGGGGAATTACACTCAAAAATCCAACCGTTTCCAGACCTTAAAAATGTAGTTTTTTTTCTGTGGTTTTGCATTGACATGGACCCAAAGAACATCAAATTTTGTTAATCTATAATTTAAAGAAGGTGTAATTTTGAGCGTTACAAACTGAAAAAAAATCTTAAACCTTGGCTATGAATAAATCCATGTAGGCCTAGGTTCTAACTGATTAAGCCTATTCAGACTAGGGTGGGATGATAGAAAGTGTTTCAATTTGTGGTGTTTTATTACTCAGTTTGTGTGTTCTAGCGCTGTCTACTATACAGCCTATTGCATATGTCTTATGTCTCAGTAGCAAATATTGCTTACATTTTGAAGCAATCAGTAATCACAAGGTGTTTGTAATGTTATTGCCATAACGCTAGGACAGTAGCGTGCGGGTGGGGGAGGTGGCTGGGGCTAGGGCTGGGGTGGTACAGCAGTAGTGTGCCAGTGTGGCTGAAATACCAGAGCCTAATTTCATTCTCCGGGCTGACCTGGTGAATAATGCAAGGTAACCAGAGACATGGGCTCTATGTAGTTAACACAGCTAACGCCACACTTCCTGCAATTATAAGGGCATGATGCTGAAACCCAAGCCCCTCTGTATCCCTCCTCCTCTGGGTAGCTCTTCTTCTCCCACCCTCTGTCCTTCTCAAGTTCCCTTCAAGACGCCACTGTAGCTGAACAGTACACACAGTGACTTATGCTCCCTGTAAGGTCAAAGAGGACAGCAAAGCATATTTAAAGGGGGAAATTAGTTACTGTGTTTAAGATTATATTCTTTATTATTAAGGACAGTATCTATCAAGTACTGAGGATGATGTGGATGATGAGGATGATGACAACGAGCGGGGAAAAAACTAAGGTTTTTGCCAGTGTTCGTTGAAGTCAGTGGATTGGTCTCTAAAAGTCGTTTTCCAGATCATTATGGTTCGATTGAGAAGGTCAACATGCTTTCCAGGACCACTTGATCTGGGGATCATGGTTCCATTTACCAGAAGTTCTTTACAACTACTTTTCACGGACTTGTTGAGAATGTATGAAATTCTACACACAGCCTCTGATAATATCCAATTGAGCAAGAAAACGTGTGAGAGAAATATCAGTGCCTGTGATTCTCTGACATATCACGTCACCCTTCTTTACAGGTGGTTGATATGTGATGCCTGTAAGTAACAAGAACATCAGCCATGCTCAAGGTCCTAAACGATATCATAACCGCCATCGATAAAAGACAATACTGTGCAGCCGTATTCATTGACCTGGCCAAGGCTTTCTACTCTGTCAATCACCACATTCTTATCGGCAGACTCAACAGCCTTGGTTTCCCAAATGACTGCCTCGCCTGGTTCACCAACTACTTCTCAGACAGAGTTCAGTGTGTCAAATAGGAGGGCCTGTTATCTGGATCTCTGGCAGTCTCTATGGGGGTGTCACAGGGTTCAATTCTCGGGCCGACTCTTTTCTCTGTATACATCAACGATGTCGCGCTTGCTGCTGGTGATTCTCTGATCCACCTCTATGCAGACGACACCATTCTGTATACTTCTGGCCCTTCTTTGGACACTGTGTTAACAAACCTCCAGATGAGCTTCAATGCCATACAACTCTCATTCCATGGCCTCCAACTGCTCTTAAATGCCCTTGCTTCATATTCATCGCCAAACCCACTGGCTCCAGGTCATCTATAAGTCTTTGCTAGGTAAAACCCCACCTTCTCAGCTCACTGGTCACCATAGCAGCATCCACCTGTAGCATGCGCTCCAGAAGGTATATTTCAATGGTCACCCCCAAAGCATATTCCTCATTTGGCTGCCTTTCCTTACAGTTCTCTGCTGCCAATGACTGGAACGAATTGCAAAAATCACTGATGCTGGAGACTCATATCTCCCTCACTAAATTTGAGCATCTGCTGTCAGAGCAGCTCACAGATCACTACACCTGTACATAGCCCATCTGCAAATAGCTCATCCAACTACCTGATCCCCATATTGTTGTTTATTTTTTTGCTCCTTTGCACCCCAGTATCTCTACTTGCACATTCATCTTCTGCACATCTATCACTCCAGTGTTTAATTGCTAAATTGTAATTACTTCGCCACTATGGCCTGTTTATTGCCTTACCTCCCTAATATTACCTCATTTGCACATACTGTATATAGATTTTTTACATTGTGTTATTGACTGTACGTTTGTTCATTCCATGTGTATCTCTGTGTTGTTGTTTGTGTCGCACTGCTTTGCTTTATCTTGGCCAAGTTGCAGTTGTAAATGAGAACTTGTTCTCAACTGGCCTACCTAATAAAATAAAGGTGAAATAAAAAATGTATATAAAAAAAATCCCAGGACATAGACATATGTGATATTGGCAGAAAGCTTACATTATTGTTAATCTAACTGCACTGTCCAATTTACAGTAGCTATTACAGTGAAATAATACCATGCTATTGTTTGAGGAGAGTGCACAATTTTGAACATGAAAAGTTATTAAGGCACATTTGGGCAGTCTTGACACTAAATTTTGAACAGAAATGCAATGGTTCATTGGCTCAGTCTAAAACTTTGCACATAACCCAAAATCTAAATTGCACCTGGGCTGGAATAATACATTATTGCCTTTCTCTTGCATTTCAAATATGATGGTACAAAAGAAATACAAAAGAACGGTTGTTTTTTTATTTTATATTATCTTTTACCAGATCTATTGTGTTATATTCTCCTACATTCCTTTCACATTTCTATACGTTTCAAAGCGTTTCTTTTCAAGTGGTACCAATAATATGCATATCCTTGCTTCCGGGCCTGAGCTACAGGCAGTTAGACTTGGGTTTGTCATTCTAGGCCAAAATGGAAAAAAAGAGGGTTATTCTGAAGAGGTTTTAAGAAAGTAGAGCAACACTTTATTTAGTATGGACATACTTCTCCCCATCTTAGCTACTGTTGTAGCAATATGTTTGGACCATGGCAGTTTACAATCCAGGGTTACACCAAGCAGTCTCATCATCTCAGCTTAATTTCCACTTTATTTATTCCAAGATTTTGTTGAGGTTTAGTGAATGATTTGTCCAAAATACAATGCTTTGAGTTTTAGAAATATTTAGGGCTAACCTATTTCTTGCCACCCACTCTGAAACTAACTGCAACTCTTTGTTATGTGTTGCAGTCATTTCAGTCACTGTAGTAGCAGACGTGTATAGTTTTGAGTCATCCGCATACATAGACACTTTGAGTAAAGCCAAAGGCAGTGGCATGTCATTAGTAAAGATTAGCAGTCTAAACACTGAGATGCAGTGCCTTAGACCGCTGAGCCACTCAGGATCCCCAAAATAAGCGCCTGTTGTGTTCAGTGATTTAAGCAAATAAACAACCCATTCTATTGATTGAAGTTTTAAGGTATTTCATCTCAGAGGCTATACCAAGGCTGGAGATAGAAACACAATCATGTATTGATCAACAAAATATTGAACAACAATTCTCATTTTGCATAGAATTGTGGGATGTATGCAAAATTTATTTTTAGATTGTGCATTTTGTTTTTGACATGTGTTCATTTGCCAGGTCGTTCCTACAATGCGGTGCCATTTGGACCTCAAAATGTTTTATTTCTTTGTATGCTATCAGAAAACTGAGTTTGGCCAAAATGTTTTTTTTGGGTACATTTTCCAAGTTGTTAGGTGCCTAATCCTAACAGGCAGTTAGTGATTACAGCCTTTCGTCTTCTTGGCTACGACGCTACAAGTTTGGCACACTTGTATTTGGGGAATTTCTCCCATTCTTCTCTGCAGATCCTCTCCAGCTTGTCAGGTTGGATGGGGAGCATTGCTGCCAAGCTATTTTCAGGTCTCTCCAGAGATGTTCAAGTCCGGGCTCTGGCTGGGTCACTCAAGGACATTCAGAGACTTGTCCCGAAGCCACTATTTTGATTGGCTCAAAATAAACTGCTCGTCATGCAGCTTCTGACAGCTGATTTGTAATAGCTATCAACTTAAACATATCAATGGCCATACAGTATAATATGATTGGTTACTGGTATCTCACTAGTAACGATAAGTATTCTTCAGCAGTTGACCTGCGTTACACCCTCCCCTCTTGAAGGTATGCACGTCCCGCTGCATCATCTTGTTTGCTTGATGTGCTTGCACGGGGAAAACTTTTTGTTTAAATTCTGAGTGATCAAATCCAATCAGTGAACTTGTGAGGGCTGCATTTAACCCTTTGAACAAGGACTGAATAACAAAGGATAGGGGGTTTCCAATCTGAGAGTACTGAAGCATTTCTGGTCTCTTGCTGCCTGAATGAACGCTGGACAGTGCTGGCAGTTTCCTCATATTGCTATTTACTATTATTTTGTCAACTGGAGCGTGTTCAACAGGGACATTATCCCTTGTGTTATTTGTCTCTGCAGCACTTTCAGACGTCAGGGAAAACAGGTAACTCTTTGTCTATGATGAGAGAAACTTATTTGAGAGGATCTGCAGAATGTTCAATTAAGTTGTCTTGTTTAGGTAGGTAGTCTTGTTCAGGTAAGTTGTTTGTCTCACTGTTAGGTGTTTCAGGTTCTTCAGGTAAATTGTCAGTCTGATGTACTGTTCCATCTTCTTCTGCAAGGACTTCTTGGTCTGCTGTAACTTCATCAGGCTCTTCCTCAATGGAACGACAAGGAGGGTTGCTCAACCTGTGAGTATCATAGACCTTGGTATACCTAACAGGCTCTTGACTTTTCGGTTTTTCAACCCAGAAGTCATCATCAGAAACTGAATGTGTCTCATCCTCTTCGGTCACATCAGCACCTGGATGAAGGCATGTGCGAGGTTTTCGGGTGTGCTGCGACGTAACATGTTTTTCAGGTGTAGTCGCAGACAAGAATCCACAAGGCAGTAAAAGGTCAAGGTGCAGTGTGCGCAGTGGACCATCCTTGCTCTCGGGTTTGACTGTACATACTGGTATATCACTTGCACATTTGATGACTGCATACTGTAAATGTCAGTGTCCCACTTATGTATGTTTCCCTCTCAGTTTAACATTTCTCACAAGAACTCTGTCACCAACATCAAGGGTGGACTCTGTGACATGCCTGTAAAGTCTGGCTTTGTTTCGGTCAGCTGTTTTGAGAGCGTTCCCGGTGGCTATCCCGTAGCTTTCTTCCAGGTGACTCTTCAAGTCTTGCACACACTGTGAATGCAATTTCTTCTGGTCATTAACAGGTAGATTGAAGGTTATGTCAACCGGTGGTCTAGGTTGTCTCCCGAACATGAGTTCATATGGAGTGTCACCAGTGACCTCATTCTTCGTGCAGTTGTATGCATGTATAAGTGGTTTATCAAAGTCACGCCAGTGAGTTTTGTCATGCATGCTCAGAGTACCAAGCATCTGGAGTAGCGTCCTGTTAAAGCGCTCGACAGGATTTCCTCTTGGATGATATGGCGTTGTTCTCACATTCTTGAATCCAGCAATCTCACACAAGTTCTTTGATTGTTCAAAATCAGGACCTTGGTCGCTGTGGAGGCACTCGGGAAAGCCGTAATGCACAATGAAGTGGTGTGACGACACTCCCACTCTGTCTGCCGTATTCTCTCTTTGTTCTTGTTTCCTTATTAGGATGCCGGTGGGCGGAGTTGGGAGGGTTGTCATCTACATGGGACACACCTGGGCCCGGTGTGTCCCAGGATAAATACACCACTTCCCCATTCATGGAAGAGACTCTCTCCATGCAGACACCTTTACAGATTTTATTGTGTATCTTTGGTGGCCTTTTGGTTGTTGCTTTGGCACCTTTCAACACCCTGCATTAATCACATTCATGCATGCAAAACACTCACTTACGCTACTGATTACACCATTGTATACTGTACTTAGTTTACTTTATTTAATAAATATATGTTTTGTTACTCCTTATCTCCACGTTGTCTCCATTTTGTTACAGGCTTTGAGCCGGTTCGTGACAGTGGTCCCAGAGAGGCCTTGCAACGGTGCAGGCTTTCTGGTTGGGAATCAGTATGGCCACTGCGTACTTGGTAAAATGATCTGTAATTATCAGTATATCCTTTGTGTTACTACGATCAGGCTCCAAAGAAAGGAAGTCCATGCATACTAGCTCCAAAGGCCTGCTGGTCTTAATGCTAACTAGAGGTGCAGCTTTCTCTGGCAGGGTTTTACGTCACACACAGCGGTCACAGATCTTAATCTTCTCCTCCACAGACATTGACATCTTGGGCCATTTGAACCGGGATCGTATGAGGTCCGTCGTGCGCTCGATGCCCATATGGCCCATATCATCATGCAGACTTTTCAATGTAACTGCTCTCAGCTCTTCTGGAAACACTAACTGAAAAGTAGTGTAAAGAATACTATTATTTAGCTCCAACCGGTTCCACTCACGCAGCAACAGAGGGAGTTCTGAGAGCTTGGCACTAACAGTGGAAGGAGGTTTCTCCCCTGTTTCCAACTGAGTGATGACCTCTGGAGTCAGCTCTTTGTTTTTCCATCAGCTCCTTCTCTGACAAATGAGAAATGACTGGAAACCCATCTTGATGTTCCTCCTCCTGGAAAGCATCTGGTATTGCACTGGGGTGGAAGGTAAGAGACTCAACCAGTACGATCGGATAGCAGTTCTTTTCAAGGTCAGTGAGGTGAACAGTGTGCCGATCAGACTGCTTTAACTACATCTTGGTGGACTTTGTTTTGGAATTCTGATTCTTCCAGATGAAGGAGAGTAAATTGATGGCCTCTTTCCTGCTCCTTCTGAAAGTTGAAATCGTCTGAAATCCGGCTATGAGGATATCTTGAAAGTGCATCGGCATCTCAATTTTGCTTACCTGCACGGTACTGCAGCTTGAATGAGTAGGTGGAGAGGGCAGACAACCACCTGTAGCTTGTGGCGTCTAGTTTGGCAGAAGTCAAGATATGTCAGTGGATAACTGTCAGTTATAGCTGTGAAATCATTCCCATACAGATAGTCACTGTACTTTTCTGTAAATGCCCATTTACTGTAAGTGCTAGGAATTCCAGCTTGTGGGCTGGATACTTCGATTCTCTAGAGGTCAACCCTCTGCTAGCGAATGCTATTGCTCTCTTCTGCCCAGTTTGTTTCCTTTACAGCAATAGTAACTTGTGCTGTGCTCTTGGTACCAACTAACCCTTTGGGAAGTTTGACTGTGTGCTCATGGGTGCAGACACATTTGAGTGAGGCTCTTCTGGTTACAGTGGGATGCGGTTTGGTATCCTCTGCTCCTGTTTGTCCCTCAACAGGAGCTGGCCTCAGTTTAACTGTTCGGTATCTGAAGAGAAATTTTGAGCTTCCCACTGGAGCTGTCTTTCTCTAAGTTGTTTCTTTTTAGCTGCAACCAATGAGGGGTTGGCTTCACTTTCACAGGTTGCTGTGATGTGGCCATCGTCACTGCACTGAAAGGAATACCAAGGCCGGGGCTTGCTGTTAGGCTTGTTGCTTGAACTGGTAGGTTCACAGGCTTCCCATTATTTTGTTTTGTGTTGGCTTTACTAGGAGCTACATTGGTAGTAGGTCTTTTGGAGGGTTTCGATTTTGTGTCTTGAGGTTTGTGAGCTGACTTTTGAGTTCAGCTATCTGTTTTTTTTAAATGCTCAGTTTCACTGGTATCCTCAGAGGAAGGACCAAGGTGTTGCTTCATGCGAGTTACTTTTGCTTCGTGCTTATCCTCTTCAATGCGAAGGAGGAGCAACAGTTCAGCAAATGAAGGTGGTTTGCTTTTCTTCTGTTCCGTCCGTTATCAGAGCATAGCTTCTTACCATTTTTTTGCAGAGTGCCCATGAATTTGGCAAATAGCTTGTTTCCATCTTCAACTGTGCCATAAGCTGAGTCTAACAGCTAAAGGAAATCAGTGGCTGATGCTTGATGACTCAAATGCTTTGTAAGGTCTGCAGCTGGTGGCAGAAGACTATCAAGGGATTCTTCTACTACGATGAAGGTCTGACATGCCAGGGTCACTTAAGATGAGTTCTACATTAGCACCCCAGGTGTCAAAATCAGCTTCATTGTTTGGATGTGGAGATCTTCCAGAGAATGTTCTGAGTCTTGACGATGCATGGTGATGGAACGTAGCTTCCTCATTCCTAACAACGACCCTTTGCACATCAGGGGGGTTGGTAATTGGTAGCTTGGTAAACTATAAACTATATTTTCAGATAATGTAAACTGCATGCAGGTAAACTGTGGGACCCTTGTTATTGAACAGTGAAATGAAATACTCTGGCAGTTGCTGCTCTCTGGTGGACAGACTATGTCAGTGCAAGTACCACAAACACTGGCTAAAATAGATAAAGACAGTGTGAGAACCTTTTTGTTAAGACTACAAGTGTGATGTTTCTTCCTTAACTCCTGGTTGGCTTGTTTGTAGCTTTTTGATGTAGACTGTTGAAATAAATGGCATAACTCTGTGTTGTGTGGGGGGGAAACAAACACCAAATATTATTTTTTTATATTGCATCTTGTATATATTCCACATAGAATAGGTAGACATTCTATAGCCTGGGGACTGCCATGTGAAGCAATAGCCCTGACTACTCAAACCATGAGCAGCAGGAAAGGCAGCACCAGGCCAGGGTTGGAGGTGTAGCTGAACACCTTCCCAAACCAGGCTGGGAAATCAGGTGTGTGTGTGTGTGTGTGCGCGCATGTTTACATGCGTGTCTTGTCATACAGGTGTTTCTCTGTTACCTGAAGGGGCCACAGTGGAAAGAGGGGGGATGGTGACTATGGTATTGATGGCGGCAGCGTTGAGCAGAAGAGGGTGACGAGTAGCGTAGCCATGTTGAAGTTGTTGGAGCCTGAGGCCTTGAACACCTTCTCCTAGGGAACGTTACAGCACATGACGGCCCAGCATCTCAGGTACATTGACACATGCAGTCTCAACCAGAGGTGTAAAGTACTAAAGTAAAAATACTTTAAAGTACTACTTAAGTCGTTTTTGGGGTACCTATATTTTACTTTACAAATTAATAAAAAATGAAAAGCTGAAATGTCTTGAGTCGATAACTTTTCAACCCATCTGTATGCCAAGGCTAAATAAGATAAGGAGTAAACATTAGTTTAACAAGTCACAAAATAAGTTGCTTGGACTCTGTGTGCAATAATGGTGTTTAACATGATTTTTGAATGACTACCTCACCTCTGTACCCCACACATACAGATAATTGTAAAGTCCCTCAGTCAAGCAGTGAATTTCAAAGACAGGTTCAAACACAAAGATCAGGGAGGTTTTCCAATGCGTCGCAAAGAAGGTCACCTATTGGTAGATGGGTAAATATAAAAAAGCAGACATTGAATATCCCTTTGAGCCTGGTGGAGTTATTAATTACACTTTGGATGGTATATCAATCACTACAAAGATACAGGCGTCCTGTAACTGTGACTTTAAAACATTAAATAGTTTAATGACTGAGACAGGAGAGAACTGAGAATGGATGAACAACATTGTAGTTACTCCACAATACTAACCTAATTACAGTGTGAAAAGAAGGAAGCCTGTACAGAATAAAAATATTCCAAAACATCATCCTGTTTGCAACAAGGCACAAAATACTGGAAAAAATGTGACAAATCAATTTACTTTTTGTCCTGAACACAAAGTGTTATTTTTGGGGAAAATCCAAAACAACACATTACTGAGTACCACTGTCGATTTGGGATATACATTGAAAATAAGGTCTGAGGTTAACACAGGTTTAGGAGATCTTATACGTTTTGTTCTATGAGAAAATGTCAGTCAGTTAATATGATCTTTATGAATTATGAAGACATTTTGTGATTTATGTGCTTTTTAAAATCACATAAATGTTTCAAAATTCACAAAAAGTGATGTTAGCTGATTCAAATGATCGCATAGCACAAAACGTATGAGATCTCCTAAACCTGTGTTTACCACCAACCTTATTTTTGGCGTTTATCCAAAAACCCTACAAAAAATGTTTTCCCATAAGCCTTGTCCAATGAACCATGGTGGAGTTAGTGCCTACAAAAAGACACTATTGCTCTCTATACATTAATAAATGAATGTACACTCAAACACAGAGACATGTAAGAACATTTTGCATTAATAATTCAAAAGGAACTGTAAGCAGGCATTACTCAGGGATTATCACGGACAAGTCCTTGCTATCAACCAATCAGCATCCAGCATCCAAACAACCCATTTTATAATTAGGCTAAATGGTTGCCAACATTTAATAAAATGATGGATGACATGTTTTCATTAAATATATTATTTTAATGAGTACATTTGTTTTATTTTTGAGGACCACTTTGAGGACCAGTGAGAGCAGTAATCATAAAGGTACTCACTTCCTTATCACCACCATGTAGCTGTAGGCCACAGTTCCCATGGCAACCAGGAAGTAGGAGAGGGGAATGCCGAACTTGAGCCAGCTGATGGTGCGCTGGCTGTTGTATTAGCCATATATAGAAGAGTACAGAATACTGGGCGTAGCCCTGGGACACACAATTATGATTCAGATTTCAAACTTCTCGACAACTTAAAAAACAAAGCATGCGCACTGTGTGGTGAACACACATTAAAAGAGTCATGTTAGTGGTAACGTTACACAGTGAACACATTACACAAGTGAAAAAAATTATGAATGACCCCCAAAGTCCCATAACACAGCAAAGTCTATGGCTTTGGCTTCCTCCACTCTAGTGACAGTCTTTCTGTGTATGCTACCATACAGCCTGCCCATCAGAGACAGAAATAAATCAAGTTAGAGTTACAGTATCTGTAGGTCCTTGAGGTGCTTCAAAAGCCTGGGGCCTCATTTATAAATACATATAAAATATGTTATACTAAATGTCTGTGTATGATCAACTATGAGGAAATGATGTTTATATCATGTCCACACCCAAGTCACACAAAAAACTGGGCCCAATCATGATATTTTTTACTTTATTTATAGATTTTCAGATATGAGAACATAAAAACAGCCCCAACCCCTCATTCCCCATCTATCTTTCCCTCCCTCCACCCCTCTCTCCACACCTCCACCCCTCCCTCTACCCCTTCCTCCACAACTCCCTCCACCCTCCCTTCCTCCACACCTCCCTCCCATCCATCCCTCTACTCCTCCCTCCCACACCTCCACCCTCCCTCCCCATCTCCCTCCACACCTCCACCCCTCCCTCCACCCCTCCCTCACATCACTCCACCCCTCCCTCCACACCTCCACAACTCCCTCCCATCCCTCCCTCCCTCCCATCCCTCCACCCAACCCCCAACCTCTCATTCTCCCATCTATCCTTCCCTCCCTCTACCCCTCTCTCCACACCTCCACCCCTCTCTCTTCCTCCCTCCACCTCCCTCCCATCCCTCCACACCTCCCTGCTCTTCAACCGATTGCTGCCCGCACCCTCCCGCCCGACTAGCATCACTACTCTTGAAGGTTCTGAACTAGAATATGTGGACAACTATAATAGCAAGGTGTCTGGTTAGACTGTAAACTCTCCTTTCAGACTCACATTAAGCATCTCCAATCCAAAATTAAATCTTGAATCGGCTTCCTATTTCACAACAAAGCCTCCTTCACTCATGTCGCCAAACATACCCTCGTAAAACGATCCTTGACTTTGGCGATGTCATTTACAAAATAGACCCCAACACTCTTCTCAGCAAACTGGATGCAGTCTATCACAGTGCCATCCGTTTTATCACCAAAGCCCCATATCCTACCCACCACTGCGACCTGTATGCTCTCGTTGGCTGGCCCTCACCACATATCCGTCGCCAAAAACCCACTGGCTCCAGGACATCTATAAGTCTTTGCTAGGTAAAGCCCCATCTAATCTCAGCTCACTGGTCACCATAGCAACACCCACCCGTAGCACACGCTCCAGCAGGTATATTTCACTGGTCACCCCCAAAGCCAACACTTCCTTTGGCCGCCTTTCCTTACAGTTCTCTGCTGCCAATGTCTGGAACGAATTGCAAAAATCTCTGAAGGTGGAGTCTTATATCTCCCTCTCTAACTTTAAGCATCAGCTTTCTGAGCAGCTGACAGATCACTGTACATGTACATAGCCCATCTGTAAATAGCACACCCGACTACCTCATCCCCATATTATTACTAACCCTCTTGCTCTTTTGCACCAGTATCTCTACGTGCACATCATCATCTGCACATCTATCACTCCAGTATTAATGCTAAATTGTAATTATTTTCGCCTCTAGGGCCTATTTATAGCTGATGTGCGGTAGCATTCTTGTCTAGGGGAAGTACCCCAAAAATGGCAGTGAATGGGTTGGGGCTAACAGTTGTATTACACATATGTGAGAGTGCCTCAAAAATGGGGTCTCAGAAGCCACTCAAAGATTGGCATGACCAAAACGTGTCCCGCAGTCTCTGGACTCTGGTGGCATCTCAAACACCTGGGGTCAACATTTGGATATATTTTTGCCAATCGTGTCATTTGAGTAATGGAGACAGTAGAAAACTTTGAACTGAAGGAGACCATTCCTTATGCAAAATGATGAGGTGTGGATACGCTCAATACTGTGTTGCCATATATCATCAGGTAGCTCGCCACCCATGTCGTGATCCCATGCGGATGTTTTATTTGCAAAGGAAGGCTGATCAATGTTTTGTATTATGTCATATAATCTGGAGATTGTGCCCTTCAGATATGGGTTAAGATCTAAGCACCTCCAAACTGGACACTTAGTGGGCTTGAGTGGAATATGTTTGGTCGAAGCTGCGAGTTTGCAGGTATCTAAAAAAAAGTGGGTATTGGGAATATTATGGTCAACCATCAGAGTATCGCATGATACTTATGTGTTATCGACAAATAGGTCACCAGGCCATTCCTATGCCAGAATTGGATCAATCTGTCAATCTGTGACGCTGGGAAGAAACTATAATATGTTAATGGTAGAAGCAAATTGCTTTTTAAGGCTAAAGTGCTTTCGGAATTGGGACCAGATTTAAGGGAGTTCTTGACAATGGGATTCAAAACATGGGTTCCAAGGTTCATGGGCAGTGGGGAGCACAAGAGTGATACAGGAGAAGTTGGAAGGCTTGACTGTAACTCCATGATGACCCAAGTTGGACCATCCATCCGCTGAAACTTAACACATTTCTAACAGCAAAACTAGCAATGTCATGAATTAGATCCCACAAAGGTCTGCTGACTATAATTGTGTTGTAAAGGATCATAGATAACTGGTAGCATTACAGTTTTTCTCAATTGCTAAAACACAATTTCTGAAACCTTGCTCCATTTCCTGAAAACATTAAACACAAAACCTCATCTTCAAGCAGTATTTACTTAACCTCTGATTCCTCTCACAAAATGAAACATTCGCCTGAAAACAGTTTTATCTGTGTTCAAAATCAAACCCTGCTCTCAAATCATAAACAAAGTGATCAAAATCATATACACTCTCAAGCAGTCAGTAAACAATACACCGAAAAATAGAAAACACATTGTTCAAAACATACAATTCTCAGTGAGAAGTAAATTTTTAATCAAAAAAAATATTCATATTTTTCCGTCATTGTCTTTTGATGAACGAAAACATGTTCTATCATAGTAGCTCAAAATTGATCTGAAATTACTACTCTGCTTTGCTCTTTGCAATTTTGTTTTTTGTTCTTCCTCCTCCTTGTACCCCTATTTTTCAGTACTGTACCCTGCATCTCACAAACTTGTCCTTGTCCTGTAATTCTTGTTCTTTGTTGATATGAACCTGCAACCAGTCAAAATATATTGTGCTGTTAATAAATGGAAAGTACAATGTTCAGGGCCATACAATTTGTCCATTGTACAGTATACAGCCTACAATGCACTGTACTGTACTACAGTATACTTCTACAGAAGGTAACTCCTCTCCCTGTTTGGGCGGCGCTCGGAGTAGCCAGTTTACTTTTTTATTTTATTTTTTATTTCACCTTTATTTAACCAGGTAGGCTAGTTGAGAACAAGTTCTCATTTGCAACTGCGACCTGGCCAAGATAAAGCATAGCAGTGTGAACAGACAACACAGAGTTACACATGGAGTAAACAATTAACAAGTCAATAACACAGTAGAAAAAAGGGGAGTCTATATACATTGTGTGCAAAAGGCATGAGGAGGTAGGCGAATAATTACAATATTGCAGATTAACACTGGAGTGATAAATGATCAGATGGTCATGTACAGGTAGAGATATTGGTGTGCAAAAGAGCAGAAAAATAAATAAATAAAAACAGTATGGGGATGAGGTAGGTGAAAATGGGTGGGCTATTTACCAGTAGACTATGTAAAGCTGCAGCGATCGGTTAGCTGCTCAGATAGCAGATGTTTGAAGTTGGTGAGGGAGATAAAAGTCTCCAACTTCAGGGATTTTTGCAATTCGTTCCAGTCACAGGCAGCAGAGTCCTGGAACGAAAGGCGGCCAAATGAGGTGTTGGCTTTAGGGATGATCAGTGAGATACACCTGCTGGAGCGCGTGCTGCGGATGGGTGTTGCCATCGTGACCAGTGAACTGAGATAAGGCGGAGCTTTACCTAGCATGGACTTGTAGATTACCTGGAGCCAGTGGGTCTTGCGACAAATATGTAGCGAGGGCCAGCCAACTAGAGCATACAAGTCGCAGTGGTGGGTGGTATAAGGTGCTTTAGTGACAAAACGGATGGCACTGTGATAAACTGCATCCAGTTTGCTGAGTAGAGTGTTGGAAGCAATTTTGTAGATGACATCGCCGAAGTTGAGGATCGGTAGGATAGTCAGTTTTACTAGGGTAAGTTTGGCGGCGTGAGTGAAGGAGGCTTTGTTGCGGAATAGAAAGCCGACTCTAGATTTGATTTTCGATTGGAGATGTTTGATATGAGTCTGGAAGGAGAGTTTACAGTCTAGCCAGACACCTAGGTACTTATAGATGTCCACATATTCACCAGGTCGGAACCATCGGCAGGGTGGTGATGCTTCCTCCCGGGGGCATGCGGGTGCAGGCAGCATCACGGTTGAAAACATGCATTTGGTTTTACAAGCGTTTTAAGAACAGTTGGAGGCCACGGACAACAGTGTTGTATGGCATTGAAGCGGTGGCCCGTTTGGAGGTTAGATAGCAACAGTGTCCAGGACGACCCGGAAGTACACAGAATGGTGTCAGGTCCGTAAGAGGTGGATCAGGGAATTGCCCGCAGCATGAGCAACATCATTGATATATACAGACTCATCCAAACGAGCAGCCCGAGTGTTGAACCCCTGTGGCACCCCCCATAGAGACTGCCAGAGGACCGGACAAGACCATGCCCTCCGATTTGACACACTGAACTCTGTCTGCAAAGTACATTGGTGCAAACCAGGCAAGGCAGTCATCCCTAAAATTGAGGCTACTGAGTCTGCCGATAAGAATATGGTGATTGACAGAGTGGAACAAAGCCTTGGCAAGGTCGATGAAGCGGCTGCACAGTACTGTCTTTTATCGATGGCGGTTATGATATCGTTTAGTACCTTGAGTGTGGCTGAGGTGCACCCGTGACCGGCTCGGAAACCAGATTTTGCACAGCGGAGAAGGTTCCACGGTGTGATGTCGAGATGGTCAGTGACCTGTTGGTTGATTGGCTCTTCTAAATGACTTAAAGATAAAGGCAGGGCAGGATGGATATAGGTCTGTAACAGTTTGGGTGCAGGCAGGGTGTCATGCCTTTGGTTTTACCCTTTAAGAGCAGTTGGGGGATGACTGTTGCATGGCATTCCAATCATTTGGGGATCTCAGACGATATGAAAGAGAGGTTAAACATGGCTGGTAATAGGGGATCAGGGACAATGGCAACATCGGATAGTTTCAGAAATAGAGGGTCCAGATTGTCAAGCCCAGCTGATTTGTAGGGTCCAGGACAGCAGCTCCTTTCAGAACATCTGAATCTGATTTGCAAAGTAAAGGAGAACCTGGAGGGGCATCCGAAAAACCGAGGCTAGGAGTCTGCCGGGGGAATATGCTGATTGGCCGAGGTTGGAAAGCCAGGCGGAAGGCATGGCCAGCCGTTGAGAAATGCTTTTATCGAAGTTTTGATAATCATGGATTTATGTGGTGGTGACCGTGTTACTAGCCGGAAACCAGTGCAGTGGGCAGCTGGGAGGATGGTCAGTGCTCTTGTTCTCCATGGACTTCAGTGTCCCAGAATATTTTGGAGTTGGGTCCAGGGATGCAAACGTCTGCCTGAAGAAGCTGGCCTTAGCTTTCCTGACTGACTGCGTGTATTGGTTCCTGACTTCCCTGAACAGTTGCATATCGCGGGAACTATTCGATGCTATTGCAGTCCGCCACAGGATGTTTTTGTGCTGGTCGAGGGCAGTCAGGTCTGGAGTGAACCAAGGGCTGTATCTGTTCTTAGTTCTGCATTTTTTGAATGGAGCATGCTTATCTAAAATGGTGAGGAAGTTACTTTTAAAGAATGACCAGGCATCCTCAACTGACGGGATGAGGTCAATGTCCTTCCAGGATACCCGGGCCAGGTCGATTAGAAAGGCCTGCTCACAGAAGTGTTTTAGGGAGCGTTTGACAGTGATGAGGGTGGTCGTTTGACTGCGGCTCCGTAGCGGATACAGGCAATGAGGCAGTGATCGCTGAGATCCTGGTTGAAGACATGGGAGGTGTATTTGGAGGGCCAGTTGGTCAGGATGACGTCTAATGAGGGTGCCCTTGTTTACAGAGTTAGGGTTGTCCTGGTGGGTTCCTTGATGATTTGTGTGAGATTGAGGGCATCTAGCTTAGATTGTAGGACTGCCGGGGTGTTAAGCATATCCCAGTTTAGGTCACCTAAAAGAACAAACTCTGAAGCTAGATGGGGGGCGATCAATTCACAAATGGTGTCCAGGGCACAGCTGGGAGCTGAGGGGGGTCGGTAGCAGGTGGCAACCGTGAGACTTATTTCTGGAGAGAGTAATTTTCAGAATTAGTAGTTCGAACTGTATGGGTATGGACCTGGAAAGTATGACATTACTTTGCAGGCTATCTCTGCAGTAGACTGCAACTCCTCCCCCTTTGGCAGTTCTATCTTGACAGAAGATGTTATAGTTGGGTATGGAAATCTCTGAATTTTTGGTGGCCTTCCTGAGCCAGGACTCAGACACGGCAAGGACATCAGGGTTAGCAGAGTGTGCTAAAGCGGTGAGTAAAACAAACTTAGGGAGGAGGCTTCTGATGTTGACATGCATGAAACTGAGGCTTTTTCGATCACAGAAGTCAACAAATGAGGGTGCCTGGGGACATGCAGGGCCTGGGTTTACCTCCACATCACCCGCGGAACAGAGAAGGAGTAGTATAAGGGTGCGACTAAAGGCTATTAAAACTGGTCGCCTAGAGCACTGGGGACAGAGAATAAGAGGAGCAGGTTTCTGGGCATGGTAGAATATATTCAGGGCATAATGCGCACACAGGGGTATGGTGGGGTGTGGGTACAGCGGAGGTAAGCCCAGGCACTGGGTGATGATGAGAGAGGTTGTATCTCTGGACATGCTGGTTGTAATGGGTGAGGTCACCGCATGTGTGGGAGGTGGGACAAAGGAGGTATCAGGGGTATGAAGAGTGGAACTAGGGGCTCCCTTGTGAACTAAAACAATGATAACTAACCTGAACAACAGTATACAAGGCATATTGACATTTGAGAGAGACATACAGCGAGGCATACAGTAATCACAGGTGTTGAATTGGGAAAGCTAGCTAAAACAGTAGGTGAGACAACAACAGCTAATCAGCTAGCACAACAACAGCAGGTAAAATGGCGTTGACTAGGCAACGGGGCCGACAGATAAAACATAAACAAGCAGAATGGAGTACCGTGATTAATGGACAGTCCAGCGTGCATCAGCTATGTAGCCAAGTGATCAGTGTCCAGGGGCAGGGAAGCTGGATTGGTGAGTGTTAACCAGGTTTAAAAAAACTAACAATGACTAAATAGTTAGCTGGTTAGCTTCTGGAGGTTCTTGAGTGTGTTTTAAAAATAATAGCGATTCCGTATCACATTGGGTGAGGCAGGTTAGGGCAAGGTATAAACAAATTACAAATCGAAAAGAGATAGAGAGTAAATATGGGTCCAGTGAGTGTTTGGGACGTGGCGATTCAGACGGTTAGCAGGCCTGTGCTAACAAGCTAACAGTTAGTAGGCCGGGGCTAAACAAGGTAGCAGTTAGCGGACCGGGGCTAAACAAGCTGGCAGTTAGCAGCCCGAAATAGCAAGCAAGGAGATAGCAAGGGTTAGAGAGTTAGCCTTTGGGGGACGTCGCGATGGGGTGAGTCTGTTTATTCCTCTTCATGCGGTGACATCGACAGACCGGTCGTGGGTCCGGGTATTGTAGCCCAGGAGTATGCTACGGTGGTAGGTATTGTAGCCCAGGAGTCTGCTACGGTGGTGGCACAGGGGCTCTGGCCGAGCTAGCTTCAAGCTAAGTGGGTGGAAACGCTAGCCAGGAGTAAATCATCCGGGGTTGCGATTTAGCTAGATAGCTAGTTGTGAAGATCCAGCTGAAAGATGTTCCGTTTGCGGTGGGAATCCGGGGATAAAAAATAAATGGGTCCGTTATGCTCTGCTTAGAGTCGCGTTGTTTGAACTGGCGAGAGCTTTCCGAGCTAAAGGTTAGCTGATGACCGGTTAGCTGAAGACCGCTAGCATAGCTGGTAGTTAGCTGGCTAGCTTCAGTTGAGGGTTTCCGGTTCCGAAGTAAATATAAATACTTAGGAAAAATAGCTACATTGGGTGAGGCGGGTTGCAGGAGAATATTTGGAAGTTGAGGTTTAGCTAAATGTTTTAAAAGATATGCGAAGAAAAATATGTAAAAACGAAAAAAGACGATATATACATAGGGACACGACACGACTCGTCTTACTGCTACACCATCTTGGAGCAGCCGCTACCGATCCCTTTTTCCTTTTCTGGTTGTTTTGTCTGTGTTCCTTTTCACACCTGGTTTCAATTGCGTTAATTTCTGTGTGTATATAGGGCACCTGTTGCCTGCCTTAATTCATGCAGGATTAAGCTTGTGGGTATTTGCGTTCGATTATCTATGCTGTTAATTGTTTTCGCTATTACGTACGTGTATGTAGTGTCGGAACTGTGGTTGTTCCTTTGTGTATTGACACGAATTACTGTTCCTTCGAGAGCGTAGTTTTGGATTTTCATCTGTGCCAATTTTGTATTGGTGGACTGTGTGTGTGTATATATATGTATACATATAGCTATATTAAACACGCTTCTCAGAAATCCCTGCTCTCCTGCGCCTGACTCCTACACTTCTCACCAAGACGCACCTTATCACAGAATCCTGCACCAGCGAATTATGGAGTCAGCAGGAACAGACGCACTCCCAGGGTCCGTGGAGGAGCGAGTTCAACACCACACGGCAGTGTTACACCGGCTGGGGACCACCATGGATCAGGTGATGGTGACGATGGAGAGATGGGAGAGAGGTGGCCTTCCCACACCTTTATCAGCCACACCCCAACCAGTACCACTACCCTCTCCTTCATTGCCTGAGCACAGTGGGATTCGACTCGCCCTCCTGAGTACGATGGGACGGCGGCCGGGTGCCAGGGCTTCTTACTCCAGATGGACCTATACCTGGCGACTGTTCGTCCAGCTCCTTCGGGGGGTGAGAGCGTGAACGCCCTCGTCTCCTGCCTCTCAGGTAAAGCCCTGGAGTGGGCCAACGCGGTATGGAACGATCCTGACTTGGCGAGGGACCACTACCCAGAGTTCACCCGCCGCTTTCGGGCCGTGTTCGATCGCCCACCTGAGGGTCGAGCGGCAGGTGAACGGCTGTTCCATCTGAGGCAGGAGAAGAGGAGTGCTCAGGACTTTGCTCTAGAGTTCCGGACCTTGGCCGCTAGCGCGGGATGGAACGACAGGGCCTTGATCGATCACTATAGGTGTAGTTTGCGTGAGGACGTCCGTAGGGAGCTGGCCTGTAGAGACACCACCCTGTCCTTGGACCAGTTGATCGACATGTCCATTCGGTTGGACAACTTGCTGGTGACCTGCGGACGTCCAGATCGGGCTCTTGTCAGTTCCATCCCCCAGCTCCACCACTCTGGAGCTAGGAGGTGCTGCAGTGAGGGCGACCGGAGGAGGGGGGCCTTTCCTGTGCCAGCTGTGGTCGCAGAGGGCACACTGCTGACCGGTTCTGGGGAGGTCCTCCAGGGAGTCGAGACGCCAGGCCGAGCACTGCCCGGACACCTCAGGTGAGTCGGCACCAGGCTCACCCAGAGCCCCCTGTTGGTCACGTATGTATGTATGTGTGTGTGTGTGTGTGTGTGTTAGTAACGGGTGTGAAACGGCTAGCTTAGTTAGCGGTGCGCGCTAAATAGCGTTTCAATCGGTGACGTCACTTGCTCTGAGACCTTGAAGTAGTAGTTCCCCTTCCCCGTGGCTTTGTGGAGCGATGGGTGACTGTTGTTGATGTGTGCAGAGGGTCCCTGGTTTGCGCCCGGGTATGGGCGAGGGGACGGTCTAAAGTTATACTGTTACATATGGATTGTTTTTCCTGAATTTTCCCGGCATAAGACACTAGGTAGATTCAGGCGTGGCGTGGAATTTTATTGACCGCGGTTTAGCGAACAGGTTCGGGATTCCCCTTGTTCAGCTTGACAAACCCTTCCCAGTGCACGCCTTAGATAGCCGACCATTAGGGTCAGGGAGGCCACGGCTCCACTGGGTATGGTCACGCAGGAGGGTCATGAGGAGATAATTAGTCTCTTCCTCTGCTTCTCCTGCGTTTCCGGTGGTGTTGGGGATCCCCTGGTTGGCCCGTCACAACCCCAGGATTTCGTGGCAACAGAGGGCTCTACAGGGGTGGTCGGAGGAGTGCTCAGGCAGGTGTGTAGGAGTTTCTATCGGTGCTACAACGGTGGAGAGTCCAGACCAAGTCTCCACCATGCACATTCCCTCAGAATATACCTGTAAAAAGAAGGCGACCCAATTACCACCTCATCGATGAGGGGATTTTGCGATAAATCTCCTGGTATGCGCTGCACTTCCCAGGAGTCACGTGTATCCCCTGTCACAGGAGGAGACGGTGGCTATGGAGACATACATATCTGAATCTCTGGGGCAGGGGTTCATTCGGCCCTCCATCTCACCTGCCTCCTCGAGTTTATTTTTTGTGAAGAAGGAGGGAGGTCTGCATCCGTGCATTGACTATAGAGGTCTAAATTCCATCACGGTGGGGTATAGTTACCCACTACCTCTCATTGCCACGGCGATTGAGTCATTTCACGGAGCACGGATTTTCACAAAACTGGATCTCAGGAGTGCATATAACTTGGTGCATATACAGAAGGGAGATGAGTGGAAGACAGCGTTTAGTATCACATCCGGACATTATGAGTACCCCGTCATGCCGTACGGGTTGAAGAATGCTCCAGCAGTCTTCCAATCTTTTGTGGACGAGATTCTCAGGGACCTGCACAGTCAGGGTGTGGTGGTTTACATCGATGATATTATGGTCTATTCCGCTACACGCGCCGCGCATGTGTCTCTGGTGCGCAAGATACTTGGGCGACTGTTGGAGCATGACCTGTACGTCAAGGCTCAGAAATGCTTGTTCTTCCAACAGGCCGTCTCCTTCCTTGGGTATCGCATTTCCACATCGGGGTTGGTGATGGAGGATGACGGATTGCAGCCGTGCGTAATTGGCCGACTCCAACCACTGTAAAGGAGGTGCAGCGGTTCTTAGGGTTTGCCAACTACTACCGGAGGTTTATCTGGGGTTTTGGGCAGGTGGCTGCGCCCAAAAATATATATAAATATTGATTGATTGTGAAGGCCAGGTCATCTGATGCAGCACTCCATCACTCTCCTTCTTGGTCAAATAGCCCTTACACAGCCTGGAGGTGTGTTGGGTCATTGTCCTGTTGAAAAACAAATGACAGTCCCACTAAGCGCAAGCCAGATGGGATGGCGTATCACCTGATTCACTCAGTCTTCTCTGAACAGTTGATGTTGAGATGTGTCTGTCACTTGAACTCTGTGGGATACTTGAACTCTGCAGCAGAGGTAACTCTGGGTCTTACTTTCCTGTGGGGGTCCTCATGAGAGCCAGTTTCATCATAGCGCTTGATGGTTTTTGCGACTGCACTTGAAGAAACTTTAATAGTTCTTGAAAAATTCCGGATTGAATGACCTTCATGTCTTAAAGTAATGATGGACTGTCGTTAAAGTGTTAACACTTTTTTGGGTTACTACTGTACATGATTCCATATGTGGTATTTCATAGTTTTGATGTCTTCTCTATTATTCTACAATGTCGAACATAGTAAAAATAAAGAAAAACCCTGGAATGAGTACTTTTGACTGGTACTGTATGTATGAAAATACAACAAAAAAGGTGAAATCTGTATGTCACGAATACCACCGAAGGTGGCTCCCCTTCCTAATGGGGCGTCGCCGGTCTACTGGCTGCCACTGAAGGTGGCTCCCCTTCCTGCTCGGGTGGCGCTCGGTGGTCGTCATCGCCGGTCTACTAGCTGCCACTGAAGGTGGCTCCCCTTCCTGCTCGGGTGGCGCTCGGTGGTCGTCGTCGCCGGTCTACTAGCTGCCACTGAAGGTGGCTCCCCTTCCTGCTCGGGTGGCGCTCGGTGGTCGTCGTCGCCGGTCTACTAGCTGCCACTGAAGGTGGCTCCCCTTCCTGCTCGGGCGTCGCCGGTCTACTAGCTGCCACTGAAGGTGGCTCCCCTTCCTGCTCGGGTGGCGCTCGGCGGTCGTCGTCGCCCGTCTACGAGCTGCCACTGAAGGTGGCTCCCCTTCCTGCTCGGGTGGCGCTCGGCGGTCGTCGTCGCCGGTCTATTAGCTGCCACTGATCCCTTTTTTTCCTTTTTGTTTGTTTTTGTCTAATTGTTTTCACCTGTTCCTTGTTGGGGTTTTGGGATGGGTGTTATTTAAGTTTGTTTTGCCCGCTGGTGTTTGTGCGGGCTTGTTGGTTGCTACGTTTGGTGATGTATCGTGTTTTGGTTTTTGGTTTTTCTCTGTCCAGTGTGCGTCTAGGTTTTGGGTTGGTTTTGCGCCAGTGTTTTGGGCTTTCACCCATGTTTTGGACCTGTTATGACTTGAAGGACATTAAAGCGTTCATTTCGCTCTCTGCATCTGACTCCTCACTCATTTCACTCACCCGTCGTTACACTGTACTATCGCCTCATATGAAACATTTGATCTTAAATCCAAAATACTGGAGTATAGAGAGACATTTAATATTTTAGCTTCTCTGTACAAATACCTTTTGTGTTGAGTGTAGATATGATAGAACAAAGAACCTATCCTTGAACTTCGTATGTAACCTACTGTTTTGTGCTTTGTAAAACACACCTCTGGACCGTACTATGATGTTGCATGAGTATGTAGGCTAAAAGGTTTCTTATTACTCTGGTTGGCGAGATTGTGTGCAGGTAAACTTAGCTACAAACATAGGGGAGAGGTTGAGCAGGGGTCCTCAATGCAACCTGAGCCCTTTAGCCCTTTATCCCACAACAACCCCCATGACCTTAGCCAAATACAAAACACACATACATACAGTACCAGTCAAATGTTTGGACACAACTACACATTCAAGCGTTTTTCTTTATTTGTACAATTTTTACTATACATCAAGTGTGTGTGTGTGTGTGTGTGTGTGTGTAAGCTAGCAAGTGATAAATTGTGAATCATTAGATCATATAAGCGGGTTAAGGGGGTAGTGATCACTGCGTAATGAATGTGGTGATTGATTCAAACAACAGATTTCACTCAGATTAACTGTCTGTTATCCGCATATCTCATGACATGGGTCACAATGGCAATAGAATCCATCACAACGACACAGTCAATATTTTGAATATTGCATCTTAGTGAGATCGATAGAAAAACAAAATGCAGTCATCAGTGGACTGATTCAAGGCGTTAAAAGTGTCAACAGAACTGTTACAGGGAATAGTTTACCCTTTAGGCATTTTCCCAAACAGACACTTAACTCTAACAGAGTAAACTCTTGGATTGGATTACAACCAGTCTAGTTTTTCTGAAAAGGCCATATTTATTCCTTGGAGGGGGGAAGAACAACTTTTGATCTCTTTCTTGAATAAACTTTAACAGAAAAAGGTGGTGTGTGGTGTACACAGATTAAAAGAAAACAGGTTGGTGTTCATTAGGGCACACAACTGAAAATTTAGGAAACATTTTGCCATGAAAAAAAATGAGCATCTTCTAGTTTATGTTAAGATTGTCCTTCCCTGGTTCAGTCCATTTTTTCCATTTGCTGCCTTTAAAGCAGTGTCGGGCTGATGCGTGAGTCTGTGTGGCAGTGTTTCTTTGCGTGTTAGGGACCTCATAACCAGTGACCTTTCACTGTGGAATGCTGTGCTAAAGAGTTGTTGACACTAAGCATGAAGAAGCAGGGAGGGTTTCAGCCCAGCAGGCAAACAAACTCTGCTGTTTGTTTCTAGAGAGAGAGTGAGAGAGAGAGAGAGAGAGATCAAGTGGTGCCGAGTCAGCAATTCACATTCAGATATAATTGTATCCCCCTCTCCTCTCTTTACTCATCTCTCTTTCACAAGCACATGTACTCACTGGCTATCTCTCTCACTCTTACAAGCGCTCTCTTCTTTTCTTTTGTCATAACAAGTAATGTCTAACCTTTTTGTTGTGCAAGAATAAAAAAAACTTGAATGGAAAATGCACTGGAGAACATCTTGGTTATAAAAACCAAGCTCTCCCTCATAAGGCCAATGATCAAAATGAACAGACCCCCTCTGTAATCTGTTTAAACATATTTAAACCTTTCTGCACCTCCTTTAGTGTGTCCCCACCACCTATAACCCCTCTCAGACTGAGGCTTCATAGACAGAGTGGGGTGTGGATGAACTGTTGTGGCAGCGGCATTTGTCCTGTGCAGTAAAGAGCTTATTGTGCACAACACAACATGGTTAAGCTGCCATTTCACCAACCTCTTGATCAACAGTGTTATACACTGACGCTAGACAGACAAGCTGTGTGTGTGTCTACCTCTATGTGTGTGTGTGTGTACCTCTATGTGTATCCCCCTCTGTGTATGTGTGTCTACCACTATGTGTGTATCTCCCCCTGTGTGTGTGTACCCCTATGTGTGTATCTCTCTGTGTGTGTGAATAGAATATAACTTGAATGTGTATTTTGAACATCATGCACATTAAAAACAGTAGATCTATCACACTGTATACATAAACACATAGAGGACATTGACACAATGTTTCATAAGACCGCTGCCCTGTCTCTTTTCCTTTTTCTCCCTGTTTGTGTGTCAGGCAGTTCCAGATACTGTACAAACATACACGCAGACACACCTGTATGTTGTTGTTGTCACTGCTACGTTGTCAACTCACAGATTCTCACATGCCCCTGTCAAAATTGGGGGGTTGGGGTGGGATAGAATATTCTATACCTTACCCTTTAACCTCCACATACAAAACCCCTCCTAAATCACTTTTAAGGCGAAAATATGTTCCTGCTTTCGCACTCTCAGGACTGAGCAACTCTCAGGACTGAGCAAACGCAGATCTCACACCACAGTGACCCAGTGTTACCTTAATTGGGGAGGACAGGTTCTTAGTAAAGGCTGGAACAGAATTAATGGAATGGTATCGAACACATCGAATAAGTGGTTTCCCCCCATGTGTTTGATACCATTCCCTTGACTCCATTCCAGCCAATATTATGGGCTGTCCTCCCCTCAGTAGCCTCCTGTGTCTCACATGTACTGTATGTCCCAGGCACACACATAAACAGGGCGTGAGCACAAACATATTTTGTTTTATTGTCAGGGAATGGGAGACTCAGTGTACGCACACAACACCACAATTGTATGATAAATGCACATTATCAGTCTCCGTATTGGACCCAGTGGCCCTTGAAAGGCAAACGTTAGAGAAGCAAATTTCAATCGTTGGTCTTGTTTCCCAAGCATTTTTTATTAAACTCTTGTTGTCCCACAATATTGTTCATCTGATGTTCCTCAGCGTCTTCAAATGACATGACGCAAATGATTTGTAAATACACCCAACTATTTACAGTTTTCAGGGAGAAAAAAATGTTAATTTACTTTACAATATGGCCAGAATGGGGCTTGTGAGAGGTTTGAGTCTGTTCCCCTATTTATGTATTTGGGTGGGAGTCTATTTGTGCTGTTTAATCTATCATTGCTTGTTTGTGTGTTACAGCTTGTGTGATGATAAATCCTGGTTGAACACACTCCCCTCACCACCAATCTAGGGTTCCAGCAAAGAGCACCTAACACAAACACATAATATCCCACCCCAACGTTTTTCTTCAGCCCGGACGTTCTGTATGCTGAGAGTAGGAGTAATGTTTTGCATGTCAGAAGGTGTGTAGCCACAGGGCAAACACACTGACCCTATGTTCAAATACACATCCACTGAAACCACAAACATGTTTTCACATAGGGGCAGAGTGGTAGGCCATGTAGTGTGTCAATGTCTGGATAGCCCAGTGTCTAATGCTGTTTTTGGTTTCATTGTGTGTGCAGACTATAGGATCTCAACCTCCTTGGCAAGATGATCTCACTCCAGAATTACGCTCACTACACATACCAGACAAGTTTATCATGAAAGAGCAATGAAGTCAGTACCTCCAGACAAACATATAGTGTGTGTCAGATGGGTATGTCACCCCTAGATTTGTTTTGCTGTTCTTCTTGATTCTTGACTGGGGTGGGGAGAGGAAACGAGCCCGTATTGCAACACCCACACACCTTGTGACGTTACGTATGATACCGGAGCACTGAGTAATACTTGGAACTGGCTTTACAGTGTATAGACTACTGCGAAGCAGTGTGAGGATGCCTGTATCGCTTTGCCAGAAGCACGTGCTCAATGACGTCCGAAGCGTCGTTTTTGTCGAACAACCACCTAAATTGTTTGATATTGGTTTCAGTTGAAGACAAAAAGCGAGCTCCGGTGTGTGGGACGTGATCTATAATTTATCTTCTCTATATTATTTTGACCAGCATGTGCCACTAGCCTACACTATGTTGACCAAAGACTCGAGTAAATAGCCTATTTTCGACACAAATCAATGCTTCAAGAAGCTGTCTGTAGTGGACAAATAAATGTGATATTCTCACATAATAAACACGCATATGTTATCACAAGCCTGTCAACATTATTTGAATTACTAATTTAGACACATTCATGAATAAAGTTCATGTTATGGCTCGATACCTACAGACTGTACGTGGGTGGATGACGAATGAATGCCCAACCCCTTGTACCGTACGGTGTGAGACACGCGGGCCAGGGGTTCTCGTGTAGCCAATCACAGTACGTTATTTTCCCTGTGACATCTGCCACTCCTCTTACTATAGAATGAAACTACCGAGAAAGCAACTGGAGGGTGCAGAGAGAGGGGGAAAGAAGAAGGCACATCCTCGGTCAGAGAAAATAACGATAAATACATTTTGGGGACACGATTTGTTTAAAAAACGACTGCTTAACCAGACCATACATATTGTGTGATTCCGATCAAATTGTACAGGTGAGAATCGATATTTGAAACGGGTTGTCTTGGTTTATGGTTGAAGACAGAAAAAAGGGGACACCGAAAATTGGATCAACATCAACGTAACATGGAATTTCGTAAGGATTTTTATTTATATCAATTAACTTTATTGTGTATTGTAGAGGAGATAGCCTAGTTATCCTTTATGCCTGGTAAACAAGGTCTAGCGAGCGAAAGTTCCTCACTGGCAATATCACAAGCCTTCGAACGTGTTAGTCTAGCTGTGCCAGGGGAAAAACAAGACCGGGAGGAGGGTCGCTGACGTTACAGCAACCGAACGTTATGCTATCAGTTTTCTATATATTTTTTAAAATGGTAAACTGGTGATTAAATATTTGTGGTTTGTCTAAAAATAATTTAAAAATAATACGTACGTTATCAGCTAGCTACCTAACTAGTTGCTATTACTAACCGAATTGTTCGAGTTTTGATCGAATGAGTTGACTGATTTTGAAATGAGTAACATGTTAGATTTGAACGACAAAAATTAATGTTCCATTAAACACGACATTGAGTAGACATTCTTTGTCTGGTTACCTTGCTAACATTGTATGCAAAGAGTCATTCTGGGTAACTAGTAACGTTATTGGAGCTATCAAACGACGTCCAAACAACAGGAAGAGATGAGTAGCAGACAAAGGCACAAAAGAACAAGGGTCGAAACGTGGCTGATTGATGTCTAGCTAGCTACTTCACTAATCTAGTTACAATACATTGTGTGCGACAAGATGGCTTGCAAGCACTATTGCTTTTGGTCTCGGCGATGTTGCTTGTCTAGCTTGGTCTTGTTTGATAGCAATTTTATGGCTGTACTGTAGCGTGACTCGGTTATTTTGGGCCACATCCAATGTGTTTCAGTGTTTTGTTTGTTTCCTTAAGAGGTTGTTGATTAATGTCACTAACCATGATATGAGTCATTGGATAGCCTAGCCTGATTTAAAAATCTAGATACTGCGTTTTGCCAGCTGGTGAACATCCTGAAAGTGTTCCATGACGGTTGACCTAACGAAACAAGGCACTGCTCATATTCGATTATCTGTAGTAGACCTTACTTGTTAGTTGTATTCGCGACATTTGAGGTAAAGCCAGGAAAATCTGTGCAGCCTTGGTTAGGTCTATCCTCGTGAATAAAAAACACATTGTGCCAAGCCATTTTCCCCAAGTGGTGTGATGAACTGTCGGATAGGCTAAAGTCACGAAACAAATTAGCCTAGCTGGTGTTTGATTTAAATGATAAACTGGGTGGTTTGGCCATGAATTCTGAGGAAACCCTTGTGTGGGGGGGTGGGAGACTACAGCATACACGTGTGGGGGGGTGGGAGACTACAGCATACACGTGTGGGGGGGTGGGAGACTACAGCACACACGTGTGGGGGGGGAGACTACAGCACACGTGTGGGTGTGTGGGAGACTACAGCACACGCGTGTGGGGGGTGGGAGACTACAGCACACGCGTGGGGGGGGAGACTACAGCACACGCGTGGGGGTGGAGACTACAGCACACGTGGGGGGGGGTGGAGACTACAGCACACACGTGGGGGGGGGTGGAGACTACAGCATACACGTGTGGGGGGCGGGGTTGGAGACTACAGCATACGTGTGTGGGGGGTTGGAGACTACAGCACACGCGTGTGGGGGGTTGGAGACTACAGCATACGCGTGTGGGGGGTGGAGACTACAGCACACACGTGTGTGGGGGGTGGAGACTACAGCACACGCGTGTGGGGGGTGGAGACTACAGCACACGTGTGCTTAAGTGCAAAGGCTGACGGGCATATTGTTTGTTGATCGCATGGTCACAATAACACTGACATCTCAGAAGGTTTTGAGTATAGGTGGCTGTGGCCAGGGCATTTGACATGTTTTGGTCATGACAACAATGGGATAAGCTCCCCTATGGACTGGAGGTGTCAAGTGCTACCTGTTTCATTTTAGCCTTATTTTTGTGAGCGCTATAATATATCTTTATTGTAAATTTCCCTGCAAAGCGTTGAAGCCTATTTCATCTTGGAGAAGTTACCGGTTGTTCGTTACCTTGAGTGTCTTGCTGACATGCTCCGCTCCTGCCAAGGAGAACAAGTCTCAATTTGTTCTTGTCACTGTTTGTTCTCCTGTTTTCTTGTGCGGCAGGGTAGCCTAGTGGTTAGAGCGTTGGACTAGTAACCGGAAGGTTGCTATTTCAAATCCCGAGCTGACAAGGTACAATTCTGTTGTTCTGCCCCTGAACAGGCAGTTAACCCACTGTTCCTAGGTCATCATTGAAAATAAGAATTTGTTCTTAACTGACTTGCCTAGTTAAATAAGGGTAAAATAAAAAAGAGGAATTTCATCAATTTGACATATAAACCAGATTACATACCAGAGAGAATACTATAGACCACAAGAAAGCCAGTCAGTTGATTATTGGCAATTTTTTTCCCAACACTTTTGATAAACAGGGCAAAATAGAAATGGTCCTATAACGGTTAGGATCAGCTTGATCTGCCCTTTAACTAAAGGACACACTGTGGCTGCCTTCCAAGCAATGGGAACCTCCCCAGAGAGGAGAGACAGGCTTGGAGATGAAAGGGGCAGCAACCTTAAAGAAGGGTTTAAACCATCTGACCCAGATGCTTTTTTGGGATCAAGTTTAAGGCACTCCTTTAGCACCTCGGACTCTGTGACCGCCTTCAGGGAGAAAGTTTGTAGCGTGGCAGGGGGGAAAAAGGGGCTAGTCGCATTAGAAGGGTGGGAGATGAGGAAATATTGAATGGGCAATGAGGCATGGCTGAGTCAAGTAGGAATCCTGATTTATGAAGTGATGATTTAAAGAGCTCAGGCATGTGCTCATTGTCAGTAACAACCATATCATCAACATTAAGAGACATGGGCAGCGGTGAGGAGGGTTTATTCTCCAGGTCTTTAACTGTTTTCCAGAACTTATTGGGGTTAGACCCACATGGATAACTGCTCCTTAAAGTAACTGACTTTGACCTTCCGAATAGCCTGAGTGCACTTATTTCTCATTTGCCCTAACGAGAGCACGTCAGCCAGAGTATGTGTGTGCTGAGCCTTTTATCCAAATGGAATTCTTGAACTGGAGTAACTCTATACGGGGGCCTGTTTACAAAACCACTGAAAATATTAAAAAAGGTCCAGGGATCAAGCTGATTCGATACCAATTTACAGAGGCCAAGTCATGAAGGCTTGCTCATTAAAGATTTTTAGCGAACGTCTATGACAAATCGGAACAGGTTGTTTCATTGAGCAGCCATTACGAACACCAACTGTAAACAATGATCATTACAGAAAACACCAGCCGGATACCTATCAGGATTGATTGTGAGGATAACATTAAGGAGAGTAGCCTTTTCTGGGTGTTTGGTGTCATACCTTGTGGGATTGGTAATAATCTGAAAAAGATTTAGGGAGTCCCATTGCTTTAGGATGGTGGTTTAAGCATGTCCCAGTTTAAGACAAATTCAGACTTAGTGTAAAAGGCCAGGAGAGCGCTTAGGGCAGGTACGGTACAGGCCTGTGCTGATGGAGGACAATCAGTCAGCAAAGAGCTATTTGAAAGTTTAATGCTTAAAACCAGCTAGTCAAATTGTAACAGACTTGGTGGAGACAACCTAGCACTGAAGGTGATCCTTGGCAAATATTGCCACTCTACCGCCTTTGGAAGATCTGTCATGCCGAAAAAGGTTATAACCAGAAAGCTTAACATCAGTGTTCAAAACAGATTGTCTTAACCTCATCTCAGTAATGACCAACCCATCTGGATTAGAGCTGTAAACCCACATTTTTAAAACTGTGATAAATTGTAGGTAATAAGCTTCTAGTGTTAACATGCAGAAAACCCAGTCTTTTACGAGAGCAGAAATCGGTGAAGCAGATATCTAAGGCAGAATTGGGGCTAGCAACAGTAGATGGGCCAGGGTGTACATGTACATTTCCATATATCATCAGAAGTAATACAATCAGGGCACGACAGAGGACAGTGAGTGCTCTGCAGTGTTGATTTATGACATTTGAATGTGCATTGGATGGCAACAAGATCATATTGTACAGCTATTTCGTCAGGTAACATGAATACAAAGCTGGTGCGAGGTGGTTAGAATAGGATAGGAGGCCAAGAGTCTGTAACCAATATAGAGTCAGAGTACCCAACTGTGGGAAAGGCTGTTTGTTCCCACACTCGGGGAAACAAGCAAGTTCTTGGTCAACAAATGCACGCAGGAGTCATGAGGCAAATTGCATAAAGTGCAAGAAAAAAACATAATGACTTGGGGCCATTGTAAGCTCGGGAGTGTGGCGGGGATACCTCCCAGATGGGGAGGCAGGCCAGGGCAGATGGTGAACAGGTTGCCAGGTGGAATGCAAGAAGCAGGCAACGGGAGTAGGTGTCACACTCACTTGGGAGAAGTTTTTTGGGGAAGAAGATTCCTTGTAGAAAATCCCAGCTAGCAAGTCTCTGTCCATTTTTTATTTTCCATGCGGAAAAGGAGATCGTTAGCTAGCTATATTTCTTCAGTTTTGACAAATGGTCCATTACGACCTCCAGACAAATTTGTCCTGTGGCTGTTGTATTTTGGAGATTGCGGGAGGATATCTTCTGATGTGATCGTAGCAACAATATTGTTTCTTATTGAGATCATTTCCAGTTGAAGTGTCCTGACTGCATATCAGTTCAAAATAGAGATGAATCCAGGGGTTACTGTATTGTAATGACCTCTGCACAGATGGAGGGGGCTTCAAAGGCCTCAGAAATTGATTATGGACCTTAAGAATATAAAACTTATGCCTCATGAGCTGAGTTCAACTGTCATTCCCCATCAACCCAAAGTATAACCTGTTTTATTCCTATGTTTGTAAACAAGCACTTTATAGCCGCAACATGATTAAAGCTAATTTTGATATCATGGATGGTCAGACCTAGCATCCATAGCTCTGTCTTTGGATTTGAGTGATTACATTTCTCCAGGCCCACCCCTCCCCGCTTTTTACTGAAACGGCAGTGGGAACCTTTTGTTTTCAGCTGCTTATCGCCCCTTTGGTAGTAGAATCCTTGCTTCAGGCGATGTCTTTTGACCCCCCCCCGGTTTCTTTATTAGTCTTAATGTTCCTTTCTGGTATGTTATTTTCAGATATATGTGCCCAACCACCACACTTACATTTAGTCACCTACAGTACCAGTCAAAAGTTTGGACACGTGCTGTCACACATGCACACAGACACACTAACAAGATACCTTGCTCCCATTTGTCAACAGCGATGGCCCAAGAGACTAAGCCAAGCCTGACGCCTGTGCTTTGTAACACTGGCTGTGGTTTCTATGGCAACCCCAGGAACAACGGCATGTGCTCGGTCTGCTACAAGGAGCACCTGAACCGTCAGCAGAGTAGTACCCATGGCTTGAGCCAACTTAGCCCAATGGGTAAGTTCTCCATCCACCCTGTTTCTTACTGACCACACACACAAATCTACTCCAAACAGTTCATCGTCTTCCCCAAAACCAGACTCTCACCAAAGCTGCATTACATTGCATAGGGAAGTTATTGCTGTCTGCTAAAATTAGCATACATATTATGGGCCAGCTGCACTGTTGAGAGAACTGTTGAACCTAAAAGTATCTTCTCCTGAGGTTGATGTTTTACTTTTGCTGTCTCTCAGGGACAGTTGGTAGTCCTACCCCTGATGCCTCAGCCATCCAGCGACTAGAGGCCAGTCTAGCCAAAGTAGACCCTTCAGCTGGCTCTGCTGCAGACATGGCTAGGTAAGGTGTGTGCGTGCATGTGATACAATGGATGTCTCATTACTTTTTGCTCATGTCCTTAACTTATTCTTTTCTATCAATTGCCCCCTCTGCAGAACTATTCAAGGCTCTCTTCCAGTGACTCAACAAATGACAGAGATGAGCATCTCAAGAGAGGATAAAGCAGAGCCTGGTAAAACACACACTTCTCGAGCCCGGTATAAAACACACTTCTCGAGCCCGGTATAAAACACACTTCTCGAGCCCGGTATAAAACACACTTCTCGAGCCCGGTATAAAACACACTTCTCGAGCCCGGTATAAAACACACTTCTCGAGCCCGGTATAAAACACACTTCTCGAGCCCGGTATAAAACACACTTCTCGAGCCCGGTATAAAACACACTTCTAGAGCCCGGTATAAAACGCACTTCCAGAGGGAAACATTGCTCTGTTTGACCAACTTTAGCATTAGCGTATACACTGAGTGTACAAAACGCCTTCCTAATATAGAGTACCCATCCCTTTGCCCTCAGAACAGCCTCAATTCGTCGGGGCATGGGCAATACAAGGTGTCGAAAGCAAGCCATTTTCACTCTAACGCTTCCTACAGTTGTCAAGTTTGGCAAGCACCTTTGGGCGGTGGATCATTCTTGACATACACTACCGTTTAAAGGTTTGGGGTCAGTTAGAAATGTTCTTGTTTTTGTCCATTAAAATAACATCAAATTGATCAGAAATACAGTGTAGACATTTGTTAATGTTGTAAATGACTATTGTAGCTGGAAAAGGCAGATTTAAAAAAAAAAAAATGGAATATCTACATAGGTGTACAGAGGCCCATTATCAGCAACCATCACTCCTGTGTTCCAATGGAACGTTGTGTTAGCTAATCAAGTTTATTATTTTAAAAGGCTAATTGATCATTAGAAAACCCTTTTGCAATTATTTTAGCACAGCTGAAAACTGTTGTCCTGATTTTAAAGAAGCAATAAAACTGGCCTTTAGACTAGTTGAGTATCTGGAGCATCAGCATTTGTGGGTTCGATTACAGGCTCAAAATGGCTAGAAACAAAAGCCTTTCTTCTGAAACTCGTCAGTTTCTTGTTCTGTGAAATTAAGGCTATTCCATGCAAGAAATTGACAAGAAACCGAAGATCTCGTACAACGCTGTGTACTACTCCCTTCACAGAACAGTGCAAACTGAATAGAAAGGGTGGGAGGCCCCGGTGCACAATTGAACAAGAGGACAAGTACATTAGTGTCTAGTTTGAGAAACAGACACCTCACAAGTCCTCAACTGTTAGCTTCATTAAATAGTACCCGTAAAACACCAGTCTCAACGGAGTCACCTCTTCATCGTTGACGTACGCCTATGTAGATATTCCATTGAAAATCTACTGTTTCCAGCTACAATAGTTATTTACAACATTGGCAATGTCTCCACTGTATTTCTGATCAATTTGATGTTATTTTAATGGACAAAGAATGTGTTTTTCTTTCAAAAACAAGGACATTTATAACTGACCCCAAACTGTTGACCGGTAGTGTCCATGGGGAACTGTTTAGAGTTAAACCTAGCAGCGTTGCAGTTCTTGACACAAAATGGTGTGCCTGGCACCTACCATACCCTGTTCAAAGGCACTTAAATATTTTGTCTTGTCCATTCACCCTCAGAATGTGCATGTGTGCCATTCAGTCTCGAGCCTTAAACATATATAATTTTTAACCTGTTTCCCCTTCATCTGCGAAGATTTACAAGTGACATAAATAAGGGGTCATAGCTTTCACTCAGTCGTCTTTCATGGACAGAGCAGGTGTTCTGAATGTTTTGTACACTCAGTGTATTCAGACCCTGACTTAGTCCTTGCACTAGTGTGCTAACACACAGGAACTCTTCATTTGAATCTCCAGACTGACGTGTATATTTAAGTGCTTTTCTGTTTTCTCCTTCAGTTGTGACTGAGCCTACTGCTTCTAGCCCTGCTACTGGTGAAGAGGCTAAGGGAGACACCCCCAATCCCAAGAAGAATAGGTGCTTCATGTGCCGCAAGAGGGTGGGCCTAACAGGTGAGCGTGCCATAGCAGGACGTGGTGCTTTTTCAAAGCAATGGGATGACAGGATTTGAGCAATGTGTACGACGTAATGCTGTTTTTGCTGAAGAGATTGGCCATGTTCCAGGCCGCATACACTGCAGTCGCACAAATGGACTATTGATGGGATTCATGCAATGTGAAACACTACTTCTACATTTGTGATGGTCTCAGATCTTTGACTGTATAAGTAGTGTCTAATGTGGCAGGAACCCCATCAATGTCACATATTGATCTAATGATCTGCACAAGGAAACTGCAATGTCGGCAGTTTAGAATAACTCTTATTCCCGTGTCTGGTCTTATTAAAAGGTTAAAATTTTTGAGTTGGTGTTTGGTTCCTACAGTGGTTTCCCTCTAATCTCTGACCTTTTAACTCTATCCCAGGGTTTGATTGTCGCTGTGGGAACCTGTTCTGCGGGCTCCATCGGTACTCCGACAAACACAACTGCCCTTACGACTACAAGGCGGAGGCAGCTGCCAAGATCCGCAAGGAGAACCCTGTAGTGGTCGCCGACAAGATTCAGAGAATATAGGGTTAAGACGCATCCACACAAAGACTGAAGTATCATTGGACCCTCGACATGAACATTGGCATGAGTGGCAAAAGGATATCGGACTCGTTTTTAAAATCACAACCTTGAGAAAAGTGGAAGAGTCCTTGCCTGAGGGGGAGATGCATGAACGATCACTATTTGTCTTTTTTTATTTTTATAATATATTATGTTTGTTTTTCCTGTGTCTTTGCTGATTTTCAGTTTGTCTTTTAAAAAGAAGCCCAGGGTACCTGTCGATGACACGTAGTGAATGTTGGAGATGGATAGAAATGCCATGAATAGAGCCAACATGATCCATCCCCCTCAACATGTCAGAGGCATGTCTGTTCTGTGGAACCTATTTCTATCTGGATGTTCCATCACAACGTTGTGCCCCACTGAATACAGCCCCTGAGCTGTTTGGCCACTTTGTTGCCAAATGGACATTTTGTCAGAAGTTGTATTCACGTGCAGAGTTCAGTTGTCGCCATTTCTCCTCTCCGTTCATATCAGTTGGTTGGGTCAGTTGTCTGAAAGGTATGACCTCTCGAACTGCAAAGCTGTTCCAAAATGCATGTGGTTATTGTTTCAGAAACTTCTGTGTGACTGCTTCCTTGCCACAGCGCTCTCTCACAGCTGCTACCCGAGCGTGCATGCAATTGCAAACATATTCATGGGAAAACAGCTGTTCACTAATTTGTGTTGAACACAAAAGGCTACATGGAGGAGGGCTCTGTCTATACACGGTGTTGTCTTGCATGACAAAGACGCGTAAGCTTCTCCAACCCGCCTACCTCGCAGCAGGACATGTTTCTCCTCATTGCATTGTGCATGTGAATCCTTCTCTTATCACTCCGTTATTGCCAGGTGAGGGGGTTACCTTGATAGGCCATTTTTAGGTAACCTGGTCATCGGGCACTGTTTCCTTTTGATCAAATGACCGACAGTCATTATAAGATGTGTGAGAACGGGGAAAAAAACGCTTAATTAACCAGCTGTCATGTGGGCCTGAACCTTTTATCAGAATCTCCCAACTGGCTCTCAAGCAGAGGGTTGCGTACACTGGTGGACACTACCCGTCTATTTTATATGATATATGGGGGGGGGGGTGTTTAATGGGATAGCGTAACCCATGCAGTTATGTAAAATATCTGAATGAATTGCCATCACTCGATTAGTGCTCGGTCGTTTTTTATTTTTTATCCTCAGACATTTATTTATATTTACTGACATTAGCACATGTATTCAGTGTAGTTGCGGAGTTAGGCTACGTGAGCCAGCCATGCTTGTGTGTGTTAAGAGTGAGTTTGAGTGAGCACATGGTGGTCAGTGTGTGGCTCCCCTCCCTTAGTCTGAATCAATATGGGTTAAACAGCACAAGCTACAGGAGAGCTATGGTTTGAAAAATGTTGTTTATATGCAAATTTGTACAAAAAACGTATGTATTACATATATCTTGCTACCCAGCATTACAGCAGCATATCATGTAAATAAAGACTGTACAGAGAGACAACACAAGGCCTGGTATTGGTGGTTTGGATTACAGCGTCATTTGGATCAGGATCCCACATCAGTGTGTGTTTCCTATTGCTCCTGTGAGGTCAACTTTGCTATAGCATTACAAGTAGAGGTTGGTTAAGGAAAAATGATTGCCTGGGTAGAGGTGAATGTGTGCCAGTCAGACTGTTTGGAGGCACACCTGTCACATGCTTGGGAAAGTGTGTTGGCAGATGGCGTCATGCTGGCAGCTGAGGCTGGGAGAGGGTGAGGAAGACTAAGCTTACTAAGCCCCCCAGTACCTCACCGTCACCCCTCTGTCTGAGCAGGGAGAAGAAAGAGGACAGCTGATGTGGGACATGAGCAGGAGGATCAGAGAACCAACGTGTTCTGTTCAACCTGACCCAGGAACAGCTGGGGAGGTCCCGTAGCCTACCTCTGAGGGTTGGGACAGACACACATCTACCCCTAATGTCTTGTGTGTCTGCTTCACTTGCCATGTGTTAGTGAGTGTGCATATGTCTGGAAAGCTGGCTCAGTGTGACAGATGTGGATTTAACATGAATGCACCTCAACTCCCCACAGACTAAGAACACTGCTAGGGGAACTACGACAGGAGATTGTTCCAAATCAACCCCTAGCCTCTACACCCAAGGCACTCCTGTAGATCTGAAGGGATTGGATAAGCAGTATGGTAATAGCTTCGTCTTGCATTTTAGAATCGAAGCAATATGACATTCTACACAATCCTCAATTCTACAGGAGGGTTTAGGGATTGGATGTCAGTAGCCATCTAGGAAGCTTCCTTTTAGTCACTGGGAGAATCTGTTGCATTCTCGTCTCCTAAAAACCCTTCGGGTGAGAGCCAGATGTCCTTCCTCTGACCTCCAATGGGTTTTGAGAATGAGGTGAAGAGCGAGGACTATGCAATTAAGATTCTCCCACTGAAATTATAGAAGTGGTCACAGGATGTCATTGAGAGCTAGAAAGAGCGGAAGATTGACAAAAGGAATAAATGTAGACAAATCAGTGTATGGGAAAATAACATGATTGAAAAGGTCAGAGGTCAACACTTCACTGACTGGAGAAATAAAGGAATGTGCTATTCGTCTTGACATAGGGAAGATCTCAATTGCATACTCATCTCCTTCTCAAAATCCATTGAATGAGGTCCCACCCCTCTGACCTTATTCTCCAATCGGTTTTGAGAAGGAGTTGACGCAAGGATATTGCATTTGACATACTACCTTTGAAACTGGTAACCAGGGTTGGGGTGAAATTCCAATTCTCTTCAATGTGAAAAAATTGGAATTCAGTTTACTTTTGAATTGACTTAGTCACGGCAGCAGCGAAAGTCAAGTAATAAACCTCCAATTTAAGGTGAAAAATATATTTGAATGTATTGTAGACTCAGTGCAGTATTGTCATTTTAGAATTTAATTTCATGCAATATGAGTCATTAAAAAGCTACAAAGAAATTGTTTAAAATGTATTTTTATAACGAACTATAGTGTTCAGTGGATATCTACAGTATTCTACAACAGTGGTTCCCAAGCTTTTTTGGTTATCGTTAACTGAATTTTGCTCTGCCCTGAAATATGGTCTCATGAGTCTTCTCAAGTAACCCCTGTGGATAGGCCAAGTACCCCAGGTTGGGAACCACTGTTCTACAATAACATAGTATGTGTGAATGAGGGCTGTGTAAACACATGTCCAAGTGATACGTCGCCTCCTGGTGTCTATCCTCTGTAACTGTCTCATCTTGTCCGGGCTCCCTGCCCAGCAGCCGCTCAGTTCCAGGCTGCTCAGAAGCCTGCTGGCGGTCATCAGGCCAGACGCCGTCTCCATAGAGACCACTACGGGACCAGGTTGAGGTGGCAAACTGGTCAAATCATGTGCACATTTAGAAATGAACAGATTTGGCAGCATACACAATCGCTTCCAGTTCCCGTGATACTCACGCAGCAAGTTAAAAGTTGCCCATGATGCATCTGAAGGAGTACTGATCCATGTAGTTGTCGGCATAGTCTTTGACCCATACTTCCTTCATGTTCTCCGCCAGGTCATACCTATGATAATCTAGACACAGCTGGGTCAATGGGGGAGGGGTGATCATCACCCTCGTCCTCCAATCTTCCTCACTCCCCGTTTCTCAGCCCTAAGCTCAAAAGAGACATCTAACTCAGCTGGTGTTTCGCTGATTCGAGAGATGTCATTTAGAATAATGGCACTTATGTTCTTGCAGGTGTTGAAAATATTACACTCTCCAACAGCATAACTTTCCAATAACTCTACAGTTTACACAAACACCTTTCAATAGCCTTACACATTACTTCATACAGACAAGTCCATAATATAACATGTATCAACTGCAGGCTACATTGAATAAACGTTTGACTATAGGGCTACCGTTGCCAACAAACAGCACATTCATAGACCAAACCTACAATTAAGTGATAATGCCCAAGAAGCCAGTGTTTGGAGGAGCTAGACAATAACACAGCTAACACACTTCAAACTGGGCCCAGAAAGACTGCAAACTAGCTGCACTTAGTTTTGTTTGACTTTTCAATCTACATGTCTTTGTACTGTATATATCCATTAAAAGTGCCAGCTGATTCATGATTTCGACTGAGAAACGCTGGTCTGTCTCATCCTGACTCCGTTCACTACTATGGGACAGCTAGAGCTCGAATTTGAATATTGAAACAATGTTGCACATGTCAGAGACAGACTGCAAAGTTCATACAATATATCTGCTGTAGAAAACGAAATGTTAGTCTAAAATAAATGTGGATAATGTGGAGATTAGTGGATTGTGCAGTCGGATAGAACAGAGTAAATAGGCATTTTAATGTCAGATTTAGCTGGTGGTAACTTGTGGAATTGACACCAGCTGGAATGCGGTTTTAACTATTCAGGATTAGACCCCTTGTAGGCAATACTGTTTATTTGTGGGTGCAAAATTCAAACCCACTATCCTTGCGTTGCAAGTGCCATGCTCTACCAACTGAGTTACAACTGAGCTACAGGGGACCAGCCTCTCTGCAGGAGGGTCTGGGGGCATTGTATATTTTAATATAATTGATTGTTTTATTGTGGCGACTTATCAATAATGTGTTAAATGTAAAGAAACAAGAGACAAATTTAGACTTAAAATCTTGCAAATACTCTTTAATAAAATATTTCTAAAATCTTTTCCCCTTTTTAGTTTGTAGCTTTTGCTACAAAACTCAACACTGTAGCACAGAACAGCAGTGACACAAAACATAGGATAAAAACAAGTACATAGAGTTAAATACAGTCAATGATCATAATCAACAAGGATACATTATACATTTATTAGACTCAATATATTAGAATGTCTCCTAAAGCTACATTGTGGGTTTTAGGTTTAAGAAGAATTTAAGCTGGACACATACAAAGCTACACATGCATTAAGGAAAATGTGTGTGTGTGTGTTTTTCTGGACTTAGAAATGTAAAAAAAGACCCAGGTGCATGGGAAACAATGTAACAACTTAAAAGAAAACCATAACCTGCACAATGCTCTTGCAAGTATCACTTAACAGCAATACCATCTATTGGATTGTACTGTATGTAAATACATATAATGATTGAACACGCATCGTAATAATCCCTCCAGTTGAACACATTTTCCAATCACCTCATATCCCGTTACAAAAGCAGTCAGGTCGACTGGTAGAGGGTTCTGACTGGGACAGATGACAACAAGCCAACAACAAATCCCAAATCTATGGTCTCTCTACGAATGGGACCACTCGCTTCCCTGCCACGTACACCTCCACAATATTACGATCATCCCCTGAAGAAGGAATAGAAAGGGGGAAATAAAAAAGACCTTACACTTAATCACCTCATCAAGAGTTTTGGAAATCAAGGACCCAGTTTAGTCCCGGATGGGGCAATCCCCAAATTTGCCAAAATACTTCCATGGCACGTCATAGCCCCAAATACCAAACTCTGAATACATGCAACCTATTGTGTGAGAGAGACAGTAACAGAGATGAAACACTTACCCAAATTCAAGAACTTCTCCAGGAGCACCTGAAATCACATGGAGCCAAGATGAATGTTATGTCCGGTGAGTGAATCAGTCACTTTCTGAGTTGTGAATTAGAATCCTGTCATTTGGATTTAAGTCTGATACGAGTCACACATTTAATAAGACCTGGTTTGACTTGGTTTAGATACAATGACTCAATATGTCCACACCACTGGAGGCCAAAGGATTGCTCTATGTATTGGTCTCTACCTTAGGCCCCTCCCCGTGATTGATGAGGTCAATGGGTCCTCCTGCAGCATCCGTGTTCACCCGCAGAGCGTCGAAGTCTTTCCCCACCTCAAAGTTTCCTGTATTCTCATCCAGGGACAGGGCTACAAACCAAACAATCAAAGTTTCCTGTATTCTCATCCAGGGACAGGGCTACAAATCAAACAATCAAGCCAGGGCTCAGAATATTAATACATTATTAATAATTGATCAATAATGAAACAAATAAACCATTGGGTGCATTCAAATGTTTGACTGTAGCGCAAAGTGGATATACCTGCACCGTCATATTTCAGAAATGTCTCCTATGTATTTTATTGCAGTTTAGATGATTGCAAACATTTTTGTTTGCTTGACGTCCCCCTGCAAGACAGTTTGTCGATGTAGCGATGCTCCAGCACAGGCGTTTTGTAAAGTAACTTTTGAGCGCATGCATCTGTATCAATTCATAAATCATGTATTGATTTAATGACGGTGATAACAGCCCTTCCACCTCACCCCCCTCCAGACAAGTCTCCCACCTTGGCTGCCTCCCAGTGTGGCCAGTCTGAAGACCTCCTCAAAGGTGAGCGTGTGGTACTGGGTGTCCTGGATGGTCAAGGCTTTAGAGGTGTCCATTGTTCTCCGCACAGCATCCAACATAGAAGGAGAGTATCCTCCTGCCACATCTACAAGGCCGGACATAGATACACGCACGGGTGCATACACAGATAAAAGCATGTTTTTCTTAAAACTATACTAACGGGAGATTACATGCACCTGTGTGCTAAAATAAACTATCAGTCTAATGTTACAGTGTCAAGCCAGTTTGATAACAGAAATCGTCAACTTTCGTCTAGGTTCTCTAATGCCGAATGTAAAAAAAACTAATTGTAAGAATATGAGCGTAAGCCTATATTTCATAAAGCGTTTAATCAAAATAATCTGTGTCACTTGAAAAATAAATCTTGAGGAGCACTTGGACACATCAGATCATATAACACAATCACGATTGCTTTGATTTAGTTGCAAATTGCTAACATGGAAAGTTCAGGTACAGTTGAAGTCGGAAGTTTACATACACACTCAGTTTCACAATTCCTAATATTTAAATCAGAGTAAAATCCCATTTTAGGTCAGTTAGGATCACCTCTTTATTTTAAGAATGCGAATGTCAGAATAATAGTACAGAGAATTATTTATTTCACATTTTATTTCTTTCATAATTTTCCCAGTTGGTCGGAAGTTTACATACTCAATTAGTATTTGGTGGCATAGCCTTTAAATTGTTTAACTTGGGTCAAACGTATCAGGTGGCCTTCCACAAGCTTCCCACAATAAGTTGGGTGAATTTTGGCCTATTCCTCCTGACAGAGCTGGTGTAACTGAGTCAGGTTTGTAGGGCTCTTTGCTCACACACACTTTTTCAGTTCTGCCCACAAATTGTCTATAGGATTGAGGTAAGGGCTTTGTGGTGGCTACTCCAATACCTTGACTTTGTTGTCCTTGAGCCATTTTGCTACAACTTTAGAAGTATGCTTGGGGTCATTGTCCATTTGGAAGACCCATTTGCAACCAGGCTTTAACTTACGAACTGATGTCTTGAGATGTTGCTTCAATATATCCACATAATTTTCCTCCCTCATGAAGCCATCTATTTTGTGAAGTGCACCAGTCCCTCCTGCAGCAAAGCACCCCCACAACATGATGCTGCCTCCCCCGTGCCACCCCCACAGTTGGGATGGTGATCTTCGGCATGCAAGCCTCCCCCTTTTTCCACCAAACACCATGGCCAAACAGTGGCCATACAGTTCTATTTTTGTTTCATCAGACCAGAGGACATTTCTCCAAAAAGTACAATCTTGGTCCCCATGTGCAGTTGCAAACAGCAGTCTGGCTTTTTTAAGGCAGTTCAGGAGCAGTGGTTTCTTCCTTGCAGAGCGACCTTTCAGGTTATGTCGATATAGGACTTGTTTTACTGTGGATATAGATAATTTTGTACCTGTTTCCTCCAGCATCTTCACAAGGTCCTTTGCTGTTGTTCTGGGATTGTTTTGCACTTTTCGCTCCAAAGTACGTTCATCTCTAGGAGACAGAACGCGTCTCCTTCCTGAGCAGTTCGACAGCTGAATGGTCCCATGGTGTTTATACTTGCGTACTATTATTTGTACAGATGAACATGGTACCTTCAGGCATTTGGAAATTGCTCCCAAGGATGAACCAGACTTGTAGAGGTCTCCAATTTTTTTCTGAGGCCTTGGCTGATTTTAGATTTTCCCATGATGTCAAGCAAAGAAGCACTGAGTTTGAAGGTAGGCCTTGAAATACATCCACAGGTACAACTCCAATTGATTCAAATTATGATAATTAGCTTATCAGAAACTTCTAAAGCCATGACATCATTTTCTGGAATTTTCCAAAATGTTTAATGGCACAGTCAACTAAGTGTATGTAAACTTCTGACCACTGGAATCATGACACAGTGAATTATAAGTGAAATATCTGTCTGTAAACAATTGTTGGAAAAATTACTTGTGTCATGCTCAAAGTAGATGTCCTAACTGACTTGCCAAAACCATAGTTAACAAGAAATGTGGAGCAGTTGAAAAACGAGTTAATGACTCCAACCTAAGTGTATGTAAAATTCCGACTTCAACTGTATATTTCAACATTGTAATAGTTTTTTGGGATACAGTACACATATTTTATTTAACTATACAGATCACTGTGCTCTCAGGTAAAATGAAAATTATCTGTTTTGTCGTGTGTTGTCATGGACTCACCTGTGCCAAGCCCTAGCTTTACTTTGTGGTTCAGAACCCTGCGGACATCTAGCATACCACTGCACAACCTGGAGAGGAACATTTAGGGAAATGAGAGAGAGAAAGAAAGAAACAGAATGTGGACAGGTGAAAGACAATGTTTGAGGATTTATAAATAAATCAGATTCTTATTTTATATAATTTTACCCTATCCAGTTAAGAACTCAGCAGTGATACTCAATATCATATCATCACTCAAGATAGCATCAGAGTTATCCTCAGTGAACAAGTTTCAGATAGATACCAAACATGGATACTATAGGATTATTCAATAGTCAGTCCTCTGGATACTGTAACGGAGATACATTTTGGCCCCTCAGGGCGAAGGGCTGACTAATCCTTTGCCATTGTCCAGGAGTACAAGGAAGACCAGGGACAACTTCCCATGCAACTCCAGGTGTCAGAGACCACCTAAATTAAGGCCGAGCCTAGACTTTAGGTGTGGAAGGAGAAACACTTACGAGATGTTGGAATTGGGACAGTGAGCAATGGACGCCCCTGTCTCCCTGAACAGCTTCAGCTCTCCATCGGTCAGGTGACAACCATGAGCCATCACCGTCTGGGAACCATCATCATCAATATCATCATCCTTACTACCATTACAGTGCATTGGAAAGCATTCAGACCCATTCACTTTTTCAAAATGTTGTTACGTTACAGCCTTATTCTAAAATGGATATATTCTTTTCCTCATCAATCTACACACAATACCCCATAATGACAAAGCAAAAAACAAGTGTTTTTTCCCGTTTTTACAGAAATACCTTATTTACATAAGCATTCAGACCCTTTGCTATGAGACTCAATTTAGCTCAGGTGAATCCTGTTTCCATTGATCATCCATGAGATGTTTCTACAACTTGATTGAAGTCCACCTGCGGTAAATTCAATTGAATGGCACATGATTTGGAAAAGCACACACCTGTCTAAATAAGGTCCCACAGTTGACAGTGCATGTCAGAGGGGAAAAAACAAGCCATAGAGCTCCGAAACAGGATTGTGTCGAGGCACAGATCTGGGTACCAAAATATTTCTGCAGCATTTAAGGTCCCCAAGAACACAGTGGCCTCCATCAGTCATAAATGGAAGTTTGGAACCACCAAAACTCTGCCTTGAGCTGGCTGCCTTGCCAAACTGAGCAATCGGAAGAAGGAGCTTGGTCAGGGAGGTGATCAAGAATCCGATGGTCACTCTGACAAGAGTTCCAGAGTTCCTTTGTGGCGATGGGAGAACCTTCCAGAAGGACAACCATCTCTCTGCAGCACTCCAACAATCAGGCCTTTATGGTAGAGTGGCCAGACGGAAGCCACTCCTCAGTAAAAGGCACCTAAAGGATTCTTAGACCATGAAAAACAAGATTCATTGGTTTGACAAAACCAACATACCACTTGCCATGCGGTAGCAGACAGATCAGTCTATGGCTAGGGTGTCTAGAGTCTGACAATGGGCCTTCCTCTGACTCCGCCTGGTATAGAGGTCCCGGACGGAAGGAAGCTTGGCCCCGGTGCTGTACTGAGCTGTACGTCCTACCCTCTGTAGTGCCTTGCGGTCGGAGGCCCGAGCAGTTGCCTTGCGGTCGGAGGCCCAAGCTTGTAGCATCGTACCCAAGAAGAGACGAGGTTGTAATTGCTGCCAACGGTGATTCAACAAAGTACTGAGAAAAGGGTCTGAATACTTATGTACATTTGATCCGTTTAAATTTGTTTTTTAATACATTTGTAATAACTTATAAAAACCAGTTCGTGCTTTGTCATAAGGTATTGATTATGTGCAGATTGATGAGATTCCCCCCCCAAAAAAATGAAAGGCTGTAACATGGAAAAGGTGAAGGGGTCTGAATACTTTCCGAATGCACTATTCATCATTGTCATCATTTTCACTATCACCAATATCATCATGATCCTTCGAACTGTCGCCCCCATCATTATCATCATTAGCAATATTATTATTTTCATTATCAATAGAATGTCCTTGTGGTGAGGTGGTGTGTGCGCAATAGGCTAACCTTGTCTGTGAGAAGGTTGTGTCTGTGGTAGACATCTGTGTAGGAGTCATATTCTGGGAACAGCTCCTTCACCAGATTCACCTCCTCCTTCGTCTCACTGATGTGACTCTGAGGATCACAGAGAAGATCAATTAATTGTTTGAATGTTCAGGTGATTATCAATGTGTATGAAAGCAAGAGAAAGGTAAACAAATAAAGTATCTTCAAAGCAACACTCCATGGGATCCTCTTGACTTGGTTGCCGTGACAACATGTGAGCAAGGCTCACCTGGATGTGCAGGTCGTTGTTCTGGGCGATCTCTCCCAGGTGGCCCAGCAAAGTGGCGGAGCAGGACGGGGCGAAGCGCGGGGTCACCACTGGCCTCACAAGGGGGTACTGCCCCAAACAAGACAGAAATACACCCAGTGAGAAACACCATAAAAAGCTCCTTTTACAGATTGTGATCACAAATGTGCTTGTGCCATTTTGGTTTTGTATTGAGGGAATGGGATACAATGCCTACATGGGTTTGCCACTGACTTGTACATGTTCTCTTAGATTATGTTCTAGCGAGGCAAAGGAGTCTTACCTTCTTCTTCAAGAGCTCACCAATGAACCTAGACCAACAAAACAATATATCAAAGTGTTTTTCCTTTGTCAAAAGAATGCTGTATTACGAGACACCTTGGTGTTTACACACCAAGTAAACTCTTGCCAGGAGTTGAGACTGCTGAGGTGTAGTAATTATAAGTCGCGCAAATGTTGCACCGTTGCAAATTAGAAAAACCTTTGACCATGGCAGAAAATGGTGCAACAGACACCAATTACTCCAAACGGTTGTTGTTTTTACAACAAAAACATGTTTCTATTGTACAAATTCAGGTAGGTCCCTCCCCGTTTCGTTCGGTTTGCTTCCTAGGGGGAAATCCGACCCGAGTTAAACTTGCGTATATGGAACCTAATTCCGTTTTTTATGAATTTAAGCATGAGAAAATTAACCATCTATTTGTTTGATGTGGAGATCAAATAAATTGTGTGGCGGAGGTGTGTCTACAGATACACCGTATTCTGACCGTAACTTAATTCCCTCATAAATACCCTACCTTTACACACTATGAAACCATTAATAAGGTCTAGCAACCTGTCGGTTACAAGCGGAACATCTACTTGATTTTTTTCTGATATCAATTTATAAGTTGCAATGGTATTATTTCTAATATATATTGATGAGAGCTAAGTAAATAAGTAAACTGTTTAGATAATGGGATTGGAAATATAGATGCATTTTTTTGGATCTATTTGACCGTATGATCGCTGGAGACTAATGTGAAACCAGTCATATTGCAGCAAACTGAAGCATATCAACATACCACCTTTTCCACAATAAAGTCTATAAAATGCTGGATTAATAACTAGGGAAAGATTTGGGAGACCCACGCTATAGGCTTCTGTAGCCATAAGCAAATAACAGTATAGCGCCAAACCCACAGGGTTAATGTCTTATTATATCGTGTTTAATATTAGCCACTATTGGTAGCCACCGTCATTTATACCCACATGCATTTATATCCGTTGTGACTTTAGTGTTAGTTTCCTTACATTTTGCATCATTCCATTACACCGTTCGTTTAGCTTTCTTTCCTCTGTCACGTTCGTGTGGTTGTTCTTGATGATCGCTAGCAATAGTAGATCATATTAGTTGTGCATTCATTTGAGACATGTCGCCTATTTGAATCATTATGCAATGCAGACTGGAGTGAAGAACGAGCCAGCCATCTGACGCAATGATGTTATTCTTAGTCATTGGTTTAATTTTTATGCAAAAAAGGCTTGGAGCATTCAAGAGTAGTGCACACAATGTAGGCTTCCATCGCCTGCTTATACATAGAATATAATACAATAGAATACAATATTATGAAATAGTAAAGAAAAGTTAATCGCCCTCTTCCTCCGAGGAAATTCTTTTCTGTGACACCTTACGGTTAAGGTCTTGAGTCATGAGAGAGTCAAAAGGCCACTGAGTGTTTTTTTTAAATACATTTTATTTAACTAGGCAAGTCAGTTAAGAACAAATTAATATTTATAATCATGGCCTACCCTGGCCACACCCTAACTTTGACGACGCTGGGCCAATTGTGCGCCACGCTGCCCTATGGGACTCCCAATCACGGCAGGTTGTGATACAGCCTGGAGTCAAACCATGGTCTGTAGTGACGCCTCTAACACAGATGCAGTGAGTCCATAAACTCTCCCTTCTCTAATCATTTAGCTATTTATGCATACAGCTTGCCCCCCATTTATAAACTCACTGTCAACTGCATTTACTTTCAGCAAACTTAACAAGTGTAAATATTAGTATGAAAATAATATTCAACAACAGAGAAACTGAACAAGTTCCACAGGAATGGAATAATGTGTCCCTGAACAAAGGTTGGTTCCCGGTCATATCTGGGGGGGGAATGGTCCTAGCCCTCACCCTCCAGACCAACAGGTCCCAGACTTGCTCAATGGGATTGAGGTCCGGGCTCTTCGCTGGACATGGCAGAACACTGACATTCCTGTCTTGCAGGAAATTACGCACAGAACAAGCAGTATGGCTGGTTGCATTGTCATGCTGGAGGGTCATGTCAGGATGAGCCTGCTGGAAGGGTACCACATGAGGGAGGAGGATGTCTTCCCTGTAACACACAGCTTTGAGATTGCCTGCAATGACAACAAGCTCAGTCCGATGAAGCTGTGACACACCGCCCCAGACCATGGCTCTCCAAATCAATCCCGCTCCAGAGTACAGGCCTCCTTGTAACGCTCATTCTTTCAATGATAAATGCAAATCCGACCATCACCCCTGGTGAGACAAAACCGCGACTCGTCGGTGAAGAGCACTTTTTGCCAGTCCTGTCTGGTCCAGCAACGGTGGGTTTGTGCCCATAGGCGATGTTGTTACCGGTGACGTCTGTTGAAGACCTGCCTTACAACAGGCCTACAAGCCCCCAGTCCAGCCTCTCTCAGCCTATTGAGGACGGTCTGAGCACTGATGGAGGGATTGTTCGTTCCTGGTGTAACTCGGACAGTTGTTGTTGCCATAATAAAATAAAAATCCTGTACCTGTCCCGCAGGTGTGATGTTCGGATATACCGATCCTGTGCAGGTGTTGTTATCCGTGGTCTACCACCGCGAGAACAATCAGCTGTCCGTCCTGTCTCCCTGTAGCGCTGTCTTCTGCATCTCACAGTATGGACATTACAATTTATTGCCCTGGCCACATCTGCAGTCCTCATGCCTCCTTGCAGCATGCCTAAGGCACGCTCACGCAGATGAGCAGGGACCCTGGGCATCTTTCTTTTGGTGTTTTTCAGAGGCAGTAGAAAGGCCTCTTTAGTGTCCTAAGTTTTCATAACTGTGACCTTAATTGCCTACCTTCTGTAAGCTATTTGTGTCTTAACGACCGTTCCACAGGTGCATGTTCTTTAATTGTTTATGGTTCATTGAACAAGCATGGGAAACAGTGTTTAAACCCTTTACAATATAAAGATCTGTGAAGTTATTTGGATTTTTCCAAATTATCTTTGAAAGACAGGGTTTCTTTTTTTGCTGAGTTTATTACCTACCTGTTAGTTTCCCCTTCGGACTCGTCTGGCGTCTCTTTGTAATGTGGGAGAAAGTTGTTTGTGTCCATACACACCTTGCCCACAAGGGCACGCTGTCCAAAATCGTCTGTATTGACAAGAAACATTGGCAAAGGTAACCAAAATCGATATGATGAGTAGCACTTGTCATGACTGTATCAGACTGGACTCAGAAGTGACCTTTGTGATGTTGTTCATTAGGCATCGTGGAATAACTTACATAATAAACTAAAGCTAACATGCTGACCAGACCACGCGTGCGCATGTTGATTTTGTCCAACCCACACCTTATCAGGAGACGTAGGTTGACGTAGGTTAAAATATCAAAATTAGCTCTGAACCAACAGGTTTGGATAGGTTACTTTCTAAATGTAATCCGTTACAATTACTAGTTACCTGACAAACATTGAAATCAGTAAAGTAACATTGGAATTATACAAACTCAGTAACGTAATCTGATTACTTTGTTACTTCCCCTTAAGAAGCATTAGAAGAAGCCAAAAATTAATATTACCAATTGGACGACATCTATTGCAGGATAAATCAATGTTAGAGTTTACATAGCTTGCCATAGGCTTCTTCTAACCCATATTTTTGTTACTAAAGAAAATAATAAGATTAGGCTATATATTTACATTAAAAACCAAAGTCGGACAGATTTCCAGTAATAATTCATTTATTACCCACTGATCTTCAAGAATAGGACTTGGAAATATAGATTAGCCAAATTGTTATTAGCCTATCCTATTGTTTATATGATCTTGTTTTCATGGAGGATTGATTGGTCTCTGTTTCGAGAAATATTGCTCATAGAATGACATGCTTTGAGCACTACTGAAAAGTGCTATTTGCATGTGAAAAATGTATGCCATAGGCTGCATTTGCTATAAGCCTGTTGTTTAAATTCTACTTACTCTTCCACATACAAAACCCTATGATAATTTCTTGTTCTGAGCTGGTGTTCGTAAAAGTACTTTTCTTTACAGCGGGTAACCATAATGACAGCATGCAGCAAATTAACAAAACGTTCACACTAGATTCCCCTAACTGACAGTTCACACTGACATAAGAAATGAAACATTGCCAATTACTTAACTACAAAACATAAAGCATGTGCGCCAGAGGCTGGCCTAGCGGTCAAGACAGCTGCCTCCAGATGACTTGTATACTCCTGCAGCGAGTGTTAAGAAACCCCACACTGCCATCTTTGATTCTGTCTATCCCCTGCTATCGGTCTACCTACTTTCCTTGTCTAAAGAAAACATACGAATGAGCAGTGGAGTTCAAGTTCCCTTTTAAACAAGAGACTGGGATTGATACTATTTGACATAACTTGCTCAGCGGAGGCGTGTGTGTATTCCAGGTACAGTTGTACACTTTGTGACTAAGGTTAATGTTTAGGTCCAGTTCAATAACCTCCTATACTCTAACTATATAACATGCCTGGGTCCTTGTGCAAGTGAGCACGAGTGAGCAGTAGAGAGTGTGTGTGCACTGCTTATGTGTTCTCACTTGCGATTTGGCCCAAAAGGAGAGAAGCATCGGTGTGTATGGTGGCAAAGTAGCAGGCCGTAGTCGTACCATTTCTCAGGGTTCTTTTCTGAAATAGACAGGTATTGCATTAGTATTCAAACCATTTCACACCCCTCTCTCACTGCAATGTCACCTGCCCAAGCTTGTGTATAACAATGTATCTGGATTTCAGATGTTCTATGCCACTGTCCCACTCTGTGAGCTTTCCTTTTGGTAGCCAAGGAAGCAACCTTAAAAGGCATAGGGCCAATTCCAACCCGAGTTAAGCACTGGGAAATGGAAGGTAATTCCCTTTTATGCACTTCTCTCTATGTGTATTCTGACCCTAAACATAAGTATTAGAATATCATGCTATTCACCTGCTATTCGTTTTGGGCGGAGATCGCATAAATTAAGTTGTGGCGGAGGTGTCTACAGATACACCTCATTCTGACACAATTCCACCACTTTACACATAAGGAAACCATGAAAAAGGTCTAGCGAACCTACCGGTTGGTTCCAAGTGTAAAAAGCATCAACTTAATGTTTTCAGATTGGTGTTATTTCTTTCTCCATGCACTGTAATTCAGAACTTGCTAACAGCTAGGTAAATTAGTAATCCGTTTGGATAATTGTAAATAAAAATGACACATTTTTTAAAGACATTTTTATCTTAAAGGCGCTGGAGACAAATGTGAAACCAGTCATATAGCAGCAAACTTTCCCACATTACATTTTATATACTGTGCTATTATGCAGAATAAACATTTTACAGCCTTTTAACTTGCAGGGATGGGCACGCTCGGATGTCTTAATTATAGGCTACCCCGACTTTGTTTCCTACTTCTATCATGTTAAATATTAGCCACCATCAGTATCGACCGTCAGTAGGGCTAATAACCAAACACATTCAACTGTGAATTTACTGTTAGTCCCCTTCAGTTGTTAATGGCTATATTTTCATTCCATTTCTTAATTTTCCTTAATTTTCCATCCTCTAAACGCTATTACAGCCATGTGGTTTTTTTGTTGCTGAGGATCATTAGTAAAGGTTGATATTTTTGTTTATTATGACAGGTAGGCTAATATAATCGTTATGGCGCAGAGGATAAACTAACAGTTTGAACCCGACGGATGTTTGAACCCGACGATGGCGCAGTACTTTTCATCATACAATGGTTAGTGCAGGCAATATAAGAGGGTATAGCCTACTATAGTACACTATTCTCCCTATTTTAATTATATGTACACTAATCTTCCAATATCGCCATGGGTTAAAAAAAATGTGGCAATTTTCAGAATGAATCAAACCACTTAGTGCATAAAGGCTCTCCAAACCAGTTTATGATTCTTAAAAATACTTTCCTAACCCTAAATCATCTACAAAACCAGAGCCTTTTTTTAAAAATCGGAGATGAATATGCATACATTTAGATGGTTTTCTTTCATTGATTCCTGATATTCTGAACCCGTTCTCTCCATATATTCTAGTGAGTCTGTCGACAAACTTCAAACTAGAAAGGTATTTAAAAAGGGATGATTTAATTAAGAAAAATGTACTGAAAACCCAATTGAATGAAAACTGAGAAAATATGTTAGCCATCAAGTGGAAGGGTTTACATATATTCTCATCGTGCAAGGGAACTACATCTGAAAAGCCTGTTTCGCACCTTCATAAAGGTAAGTCTGAATACCAAATACTGAGAAGTGGTTAGGAAAGGCGGAATGTGTAAGAAAGGCGGAATTTCTACGTCGGGAATCGAGCCCATAGTGCAGTGATAGTTTACTTTTGTGAAGTTTTAGCTTATTTAACAAACCAGCTTTGAAGCAAAAACTATCACGTTATTAACCTTTAGCCATTTGTTATTGGCCTTCCTATGCCCCGACTTCAACGAATTACAACACACGTGTGTTCCTCTCCCTGCGCAGCAGTGAATTCCGAAAAGCGAGAAATGTTTACTGCTCCTGCATGGCCTTTGTCACTGCCATATTAACCTCTGCCACACAAGGCTTTAAAATTATAAAGTTAGTCTTACAAACATTTAGAATATGAAATGGGGATAATAATTGTCTAGGGTCTGAAATCTACTAGTGGGTTGTGCTCATTTGGATGTGCAATGGCATACGTTGTAAAACATTTAGTGAGTTTCTTATTAGACAAGTTCAGGTAGTCCCTTCTCTGTTTGTTTTCTTGCATTCTGATTGGGGCACTGATGACTTCTATGGGCTGAAGTGTGTTCCTGTGGCCCAGAAAGCTCACCACAACATGGGTGTAGACGTTGCGGGCGAACTCCAGGTCTTTGTAGCAGGCCTCCACTGGGAAGGTGTACATGTTGAGCCACTGTAGCAGGGGCATGTCAAGGGCTGTGCCTGCATAGCTGTACTGAGATGCGTGGATGTGGGTGTCCACCATCCCTGGCATGAAGAACTCACTACAGACATTGATGACAACGAAATGGGCTTCAGGGTAATAACTGGGATGTGTTCTGTCACAAACAGATGTAGTGAAGTATTTGGAATCAGTGTTACTCTCATAGGAAAGACTCTTCACTCACTGCTGTCCAAGCTGTGTAACAGCAAAGGCCTCAAAACCCCACTCCTGTGACAGACGGTCCACTTCCTTCCCACTCCCAATGAAAGCAATCTGTCAGCATGAGAACCAAACAGAGATTAGAGCAACAGAGCCAGCTAGACTCAACAAGGTGTTCAATTCATTTAAATATAATTTATCCATATACTGTTAAGTAAGCTATTGTAACACAGAGGCAATTAAGAAATGCATTAGATTACACATCAAAACCCTCCATGGTTACAGGGTTACAAAGTCTTGACTACATTTCACACAGGTCCTTTGGCGCCTATACATCTTCCGCTCATGGGTAACCATAGTTATACTGGAGTTAAAAACATTGCACAATTAGATAAAAAGACGACAAACCAGTTTAATTGTAAGAAAATGTTATTTGTGTAGATCACACGATGCTAAATACAATTTTGGTTTGGGGGAATGTGTGTTTGCCAAAGTCTGTCAGAGTATTTTGAAAATATTTCCAGAGCCTATGCATGTTTGTAAAATGTACAGACTCGGACAACAAATACATAATGGATACAAGACTAGAAAAACATTGAAGCGTATTATGTAAATTAGGCTAATCAAGTTTAAAATTAAAAAGTTATTTATGCCTACATACCTTTGCCTGCCCATTTCTAAATTAATTGACATAATGTATGCTGCTCGTAAGAGATATTAAAATACAGTTTCACAATTTCCTTCTGTGACAGACCTTTCCCTCGGTGTCGACTCCCAGTAGCCCATCCTCCAGAATTTCCACGGCTGTGTGATAGGTGGCGTGCACAAATGTTCCCCTGTAGACGTGCGCAATTCCCGCAGCGGATTCGTTGGAGCTCATCTTTGTTCAATGGCAAAGGGCAGGTTCGGGCAGTTTGATAATAAAATTAATCGCGTCAAAGCTTTATACTCGCCGATGATAGTAGGCAGTTTTCTGCGCACCAAGGAGGGACTCCACCTGTAGGCACAGTGGGACTAGCCAATAAGCGTGCGCCCGCATGGACAGTCATAGCGTTTTTTTCTCTCCACATATTGAGGGACGTGATTAAGTGCGCCGGGCTATGGCCGGTGACAAACGGATAAAAGCGGTGAGGGAGGAGCGCCTATCTCAATTCGAACAGTATAGGCTAATCTGCTCCACTCGGTAATTTGTCAACAAGGCAGCATGATGCAGCTTTCGTAAACGTACATATATTTTCCATAAAATACAATAGCATTTTCAATCTAGTTTTCATTGGGAAGGCAGTTTAAGTGGTTATCCTAAGCAATCTATTTTGCGTGTGAACACAAAATCCTACACACTCTATAGAACTTTTGTTTTGAGCCGATTTCGCAGTCCAAAACGGGACACCTGGCTCACACCCGGGAGGCAAGGCGGTTCCAAAACGAATGCAATCAACGCTAACGCGAATCACCCGGGGCAGAATCCCCTCGTTCGTTTGTTGACAGATCGTCAAGATGTAGTCGCCTTACAATAAACAAATCCTTGTACAATGAGGCTATTAAGACATTACACTCCCAAATCAACATCTAACCTACAACTATTTAGTTTACGCCGCAAGAAGTTGTTCAAATTATGTTAATTGTAAAATAATGAAACTTATGCCATTCATTTTGTTATTATTAGCTTATAGCAGGCTTATCAAAATAGGTTATTATGCATGAGCAATGGTGCACTAATCATTTTCGTATCATAGTGTCGCTCTCCAGTCTCCGTAAGCAATTTTTGGAATTGCCTAGACGTGTTCTCCACGTGGTGCGTAGACATGGTAACAGGTGAGAGGAGTGTGAGGTATAGCCTATATACTATAGACTTACCTCGATTTTTTTTTAAACAAAATTGTAAAATGGGAAGTGAGGTAAAGAAACATCTTGAATAATATTCACCACCTTTATTGCAGAAGCCTAAATTAGTTCATTAGTCAAGTTTGATTTTTAAAATAGGCTTATACCCCCATAATCAACCAAAGAGCTTTTCCAATGACTTAGGAAGGGAACCGAATGGTGTGTTAAAGACATCGAATACCCAGTTAAATGGTCAAACTAATAAACAAATGCCAACTACATAGTTTGAAAAACATCCCAATGGTAGCCACTTGGTTTCAAAAGGATATCACTTATAACTACCTTGTGAATTTAGTTCATATGACTAAACCCGTCATAACTATACATTTTAGGTTACTTAAACATGTTTGTAAAACAAATTATATTCCTTCAAAATATGGTTGAAACTATCAAGAGATTGGTATTCTACAAATGACTAATAGTACTTGATATGGCCCAATAGGTCATGTAAATTAGCCAATATCTTCAAATGAAATGACACAAAAGACAGATATTAAGCAACGTATGTCATAATCCAGACCATTTCAAACAGTTGCTGGTTCAGCACTAAAAGCTCACCGCTTCAACACATAAAAACAAAAACGTGGAGCGAGCCAAACAGGGGAAACAAAACAAAAACATTGAGGGAATAAAAACAAAACGTGGAGCAGGCCAAACAGGGGATACAAAACAAAAAAGGCTTTAACTTAAAGAGGAAGCGCTAAATAGCTATGTAGCTCTTTAAACCTCTTATGCCAACTGAAGCATGGGCTGTACAGCTCTTGAATATCACCTGTGCCAAACGAAATCGAAAACCAAAGCCTGTAACGGTGCCTTTTAGAAACATTGGTTATATTTTTATCATTCATAAATGTAAATAAAATAGTATTCTTAAATTTAAACACTATTCATATTTCAAAGCACATGCACACTAAGGTTTCAATTGATAGCAAGACAGCCTTCCTAACATTAACAGACTAGTCACTGTAGTGTTTTAAAACAGACTGTGCTCAAGGAAGGACTGCATTTGCATATTAGACTATGCTTTCAAGGTAAAGAAACAGTTTTATTTGGGTCTGTCCCCTTAAGTTAGAGCATGTCACTGGACTTTTGATCATGCGTTTTCAATTACGCAAGTTTGAAAAAGCAGAACAAACCCATGTGAGCATTACTAAAGGTACTAAATAAAACCCACTCTGAGATCATCAATGAATTCTGGTAATAGCACGGTAACAAGTTAGTATGACTCAATGTCCCCATAGCCTTATCCTGAAAGTGAGAGAACAGAGACAATGTCCCTGTTGCGTTCCCTCTTCATAGAGGCGTGCGTAACACCCTGCTACAACTAAACTCTCCGTGAAGTGAAAAAGGTATGGACTGTAGGTGCAAGAAAGAATGACAACAGGCAGAATGTGGTACCGTTTACCAGGACTTTATTCCTTCACACGGTAATATGGGGAAAAGGGGCTGGACGGAACCAAAGCAAATCAAACTAGAAAGACAAATCTCTCCCTCCTGAACAGAACACTGGCATTTATATAGCTTCAGATTGAATGGGTAATTGGAGACAGCTGTCTTGACGAGGGGGCGGGGTCAGCTCTCCAATTAGCCCTGGAGTCGACCAATCAGCTGCTTGAGGGATTTCAGGAAGCCATTTCCTGAAATAAACACATACAAACTACAACACATAAACTGGGGAACGTAACAGTCCCACCATGGCCAACAGAGGGAAGCAAAGAGCTTAAATAACAATATATAATAACCTCCCTTACCCTCAGAACTGCCTCAATTCGTCAGGACAAGGTGTTGAAAATGTTCCATTGGCATGCTGGCCCATGTTGACTCCGATGCTTCCCAAAGTGGTGTAAAGTTAACTGGATGTCCTTGGGGTGGTGGATCATTCTCGATGCACACAGGAAACGGTTGAGCATGAAAAACACAGCAGTGTTGCAGTGCTTAACACAAACAGATGCGCCTGGCACCTACTGCCATACCCAGTCCAAAAGCACTTAAATCGTTTGTCTTGCTCATTCACCCCTTGATCGGCACACATACACAATCCGTCTCAAGGCTTAAAAAGGGCACACAAAAAACATCTACAGCATTGAAGGTCCCCAAGAACACAGTGGCTTCCATCATTCTTAAATGGAAGAATTTTGGAACCACCAAAACTCTTCCTAGAACTGGATGCCTGGCCAAACTGAGCCATCGGGGGAGAAGGGCCTTGGTCAGGGAGGTGACCAAGAACCCGATGGTTACTCTGACAGAGCTTCAGAGTTAGTTTGTGGAGATGGGAGAACCTTCTCTGCAGCACTCCACCAATCAGGCCTTTATGGTAGTGTGGCCAGACGGAAGCCACTCCTCAGTAAAAAGTACATGCCAACCCGCTTGAAGTTTGCCCAAAGGCACCTAGAGGAATCTCAGACCATGAGAAACAAGATTCTCTGGTCTGATGATACCAAGATTGAACTCTGGCCTGAATGCCAAGCGTCACGTCACGTCCCTATGGTGAAGCATGGTGGTGGCATCATGCTATGGGAATGTTTTTCAGCAGCAGGGACTGGGAGACTAGTCAGGATCGAGGGAAGATGAACAGAGAAAGGTACAGAGAGAGATCCTTGATGAAAACCTGCTCCAGAGTGCTCAGGACCTGACTGGGGCGAAGGTTCAGCTTCTAACAGGACAACAACCCTAAGCACACAGCCAAGACAATGTAGGAATGGCTTCAGGACAAGTATCAATGTCCTTGAGTGGCCCTGCCAAAGCCCAGACTTCAACCCAATTATAACATCTCTGAAGGACCTGAAAATAGCTGTGCATCAACGCTCTCCATCCAACTAAGAGGATCTGCAGAGAAGAATGGGAGAAACTTCCCAAATACATGTCTGCCAAGCTTGTAACGCCATACTCAAAAACACTCGAGGCTGTAATCACTGCCAAAGGTGCATCGACAAAGTATTGAGTAAAGGGTCTGAATACTTCTGTAAATGTGAAATTTGGAAAACAATTTAATCCATTTTAGAATAAGGCCGTAACGTAACAAGTGGAAAGAGTCACGGTCTGAATACTTACCGAACGCACTCGTTATCTTTTTTCAATGGGAAATGCTGCGGGGGTCACCATAATGCTTGTCAATTGTACTTTAAAACACGACAGGATAACACTTCCTTAAACCTATCAAAACATGACAATTGATATCCCATAGGACTTATTACAAAACAGTTCACTGAAAGTGGGCTTTGTTCATTTAATGTTCCAACCCCAAATACAAGTAGGCTATTGTATGAGTGGTGAAATCTACAGTGAAGAGGCTTCTATGCAAAAGTACATATAATCAGAGGAAATGTATATTAATACAGTAGAGGTACAGTTATGGTGGTCTTGGTTTGGCTGTCTTTAGTCTTTGAAACTAACATGTGCCACATCAGCGATAGGGGCCTTGCCTCCTAAATTCTCAAGACCTGAGTCACTGCTCAAGTTGCCAAAATCCTCATTGTCAAACTCATCTAAGTCTTTCTTCCTCAGAGTGCATCCTGTCTTCTTTTGATTGGTCTCTTCCTCCTCTTCCTGCTTCTGTTTGTCAACCCTATTAGGTGAAAGCAGAATGAAAAAAAAAATCATGAAAAATGTAACCCTTTAGATTTTTACAGCCTGAAAGTAGTAGTCCAATAGCACACGTTGTTGTTTAGACACAAAGGCCTATTAAACTAACAGTGGATCGGGATTAATTGTACATTTTTGTTTTACTTCTTGGCCAGTTGAGTTCAAAATGTGATACTAACAATGAGAATTGTCTGCTACAAATTGATGTACAGTTGAAGTCGGAAGTTTACATACACCTTAGCCAAATTCATTTAAACTCAGTATTTCACAATTCTTGACATCTAATCCTATTAAAAATTCCCTGTCTTAGGTCAGTTAGGATCACAACTTCATTTTAAGAATGTGAAATATCAGAATAATAGTAGAGAATGATTTTCAGCTTTTATTTCTTTCATCACATTCCCAGTGGGTCAGACGTTTACATGCACTCAATTAGCATTTGGTAGCATTGCCTTTAAATTGTTTAACTTGGGTCAAACGTTTTGGGTAGCCTTCCACAAGCTTCCCACAATAGGTTAGGTGAATTTTGACCCATTCCTCCTGACAGAGCTGGTGTAACCGAGTCAGGTTTGTAGGCCTCCTTGCTCACACATGCATTTTCAGTTCTGTCCATAAATTCTCTATGGGATTGAGGTCAGGGCTTTGTGATAGCCACTCCAATACCTTGACTGTTGTCCTTAAGCCATTTTGCTTCAACTTTAGAGTATGCTTGGGGTCATTGTCCATTTGGAAGACCCATTTGCGACCAAGCTTTAACTTCCTGACTGATGTCTTGAGATGTTGCTTTAATATATCCACATAATTTTCCTCCCTCATGAAGCCATGCATTTTGTGAAGTGCACCAGTCCCTCCTGCAGCAAAGCACCCCCACAACATCATGCTGCCACCCCCGTGCTTCATGGATGGGATGGTGCTCTTTGGCTTGCAAGCCACCCCCTTTTCCTCCAAACATAACAATGGTCATTATGGCCAAACAATTCAATTTTTTGCTTCATCAGACCAGAGGACATTTCCCCCAAAAGTACAATCTTTGTCCTCATGTGTAGTTGCAAACAGTAGTCTGGCTTTTTTTGGCGGTTTTGGAACAGTGGCTTCTTCCTTGCTGAGCGGCCTTTCAGGTTATGTTGATATAGGACTCGTTTTACTGTGGATATACATACTTTTGTACCTGTTTCCTTCAGCATCTTCACAAGGTCCTTTGCTGTTGTTCTGAGATTGATTAACACTTTTCACACCAAAGTACGTTCATCTCTAGGAGACAGAACGAGTCTCCTTCCTGAGCAGTATGACGGCTGCGTGGTCCCATGGTGTTTATACTTGCGTACTATTGTTTATACAGATGAACATGGTACCTGAAATTGCTCCCAAGGATGAACCAGACTTGTCTACAATTTTTTTTTCTGAGGTCTTGGCCGATTTCCTTTGATTTTTCCATTTTCCCATGTCAATCAAAGAGGCACTGAGTTTGAAGGTAGGCCTTAAAATACATCCACAGGTACACCTCCAATTGACTCAAAAGCTCAGAAGCTTCTAAAGCCATGACATACTTTTCTGGAATTTTACAAGCTCTTTAAAGGCACAGTCAACTTAGTGCATGTAAACTTCTGACCCACTGGAATTGTGATACAGTGAATTATAAGTGAAATAATCTGTCTGTAAACAATGGTTGGAAAAATTACGTGTCATGCACAAAGTAGATGTCCTAACCGACTTGCAAAAACTATAGTTGGTTAACAAGACATTTGTGGAGTGGTTGAAAAACGAGTTAATGACTCCAACCTAAGTGTATGTAAACTTCGACTTCAACTGTAATCATCATTTTAAAGCAAACAGACAGCATAATTTTGTCTTAAACAAGGAGAGTTACAGTATGTTACTATTGACCCTCAGTTGTAAGTGTTTGTGGTAAAATGAAACATTAAAAAAATATCCTATAATTAACACGTGCATTTCAAGAATGAATGGATTTTTATTGAACATAAAACTATTTTGGGAAATAAAATTTGCTGAGCGTGGCAGTGACTTGCCTCTTCACATGACTTTGTAACTAAACTGAGCATGTGCACAGTGAATCACATGATTCTAGCTCGTTCCTGATTGGCGATATTGAAACTGACAGGCTATTTCCCCGGTTTTCCCTACACACTCATATTATTAGGGATTACTACTAGGTTACATTTATAAACAGACAATTTCAAACGCTAAGATGTGTTCATGTCAAGTGCAGTGAAAATAAGTTTAGTAATCGGAACAGTACTTTTTGCCTTCACCCCCATTTAATTTATTTTCTATTTGTTAAGCACCTTGAAATGTATTTGTTGTACGAAATGTGCTATAGACATGCAAATAAAATTATTTGATTCAGATTTAAAGTGCTAACATGAGTACTCAAATTCATGAGTACTTGAACACAAAGGGTTTTCACCACTGAAGGCCATTTAAAAATTGCCAGAATTCTCAATCATTTCATAATAATCTGTGTTATCATGACTTATCTGACAAAGACTTCTGTATAGTCGAAACGCTGTAATTATGGTGTTGATAGGGGTCATTCAAAACAACAAATTACATGCTAAATGAGAACATATTCATTGTAAGCTAAATAATAACTAAGGTAAATGTGTACTATATGTTTTTACCCAGTAGACGGCAGTAGAAACAGACATCCCTGTTCCCAAGCAACACCTCTGCCAGCTTAGCCCACTACTTGTGGGCTTTAGACTCACACATACACCATAGTGTAGGAAGTAGGAACACTCACGGAATTACGATGGTCTCTTTCTTCCCACACTTGGCACAAAGCTCCAGCTTCAGGGCACAGGGTTTACAAATGACGTGATACGCATCCTTCACGGTCTTCAGAGAACATTTCACACTGAAACACATAGAAACACTCGCTGAATACCCATGTCCTCCTCTCACACCCCTTCACTAGCCAACATTCCACCCATACATATCCCCAAAAGCTTCCCCTGGTCTTCCTACTAAAACAATTAAATTGGACATGCATGTTTGGTTTTGATTTGGAGTAGTAGCCCGCTAACCATATAGCTAGGTGTCTTCTAAAGTAACCCTAATTTATAAGACAGTTCTTACTTGATTAATGGTTGTTGGACCCATTTATGTGAAGCTAGCCACAATAAGGATTAGCCACAATAGTGGACTTTACAGTTAGCCTTTAAAATTAAAATATGTCATTGACAGTGATGCAAATGAATACAAACAGTAGAATTATGCCATAATTGAATAGATCATAATAAAGAAGGTTGGAATGTTATATAAAAATCAACCAAATACTATTGGTTCATTTGACAAAAAATCTGTTGAAATCACACTGGATGTATTCGACTTTGGAATTGTAATGGGGGCATACTTATTTCACTGTACAGCCTTACCTACAGATTGTGGATCTGATAACATGGGTTATCAGTCTACTCCGTGACACCCAGAGAACATTATCATTGTAGCTCTTATTGCTGGACTCTGAAACAACTTCATTGAGCAACATTTATCAACCTACTATGTGTATTGAACATTATTAGTTTTCAACTCTCCAGAGACAGACAGCAGGAGCAGTAGAGATGCTATGAATGATTGACTATGAAAAGCCATCTGACATTTACTCCTGAGGTGCTGACCTGTTGTACCCTTTATAACACTGATTATTATTATTTGACCCTGCTGGTCATCTATGAACATCTTGGTCATGTTCTGTTATCATCTCCACCCGGCACAGCCAGGAAAGGACTGGCCACCCCTCAACCTGGTTCCTCTAGGTTTATTCCTAGGTTCCAGCCTTTCTAGTAGGGAGCTTTTCCTAGCCACCGTGCTTCTACACCTGCATTGCTTGCTGTTTGGGGTTTTAGGCTGGGTTCCTGTACAGCACTGTGTGACATTGGCTGATGTCAGAATGGTTTTATAAATAAATTTGATTTGAGTCCCGATGAAAAACAATACTGCATGTTTGAGTCTGATAACTGAGGACGTTGGGAAAAAATATCTTGGGTATTGAGTAGACTGATACCCAATCCTTATGTAAAGCTGTACAGTGCAATATGAATGTCAATACACACAATAAACTGACTGGGGAGGTGATTTCACAGTCACAGCCCCACGATAAGTGCTACAACAGTAATATTTGTGTAAACTCTTCACAGTTGTGTTCTGTGGGTGTCACCAAGTAGACTGATACCCAATTTCATTGCTTCACATTCCAACCTGGTTTTACATTATCTAGTCTAAATATGGCATGATTCCACCAATTGTAAAATTCTGCACCACTTTCAAAGAGGTGCTTTTATTCAGAAGGCAAACTGCAAATTCCACTATTGTGCCTACTCCTTATTGTGGCTAGCTTCACAACATATAACCCAGTTGCACTATTGTAAAGTGGCTGTTCCACTGGATGTCAGAAGGTGAATTCACCAATTTGTAAGTCCCTCTGGATAAGAGCGTCTGCTAAATGACTTAAATGTAATGTAATGTCCGGTCAGCCTCACGAGCCAGATGAAGCTAGCTGGCTGCTTATAATGTTAACCATGTTGCCCAAAGCTAAGTAGTTGGCTAGTTATTTATTTTTATGAACCGAAGTTCAATTTCAATTGGCGAACAACAAATGGCTACCTATCTAATACTTACAAGGATTCCTAAATCATTGCTAAGAATATTGAAATGACTGCAGTTTCTACTGGTCATTGTTTTCAGGCTGGTTGTATTGGTGCGCGCTAGGTACCAAGCTAAAGCTAGCTAGCTACCCCAGAAGTAGCGGTGGAACAAATAATGCCTTATTACCAACACGGTATTGTAAACATTGTTCGTGGACCAAGGTAAAGACAGATTCAGGATGGATATTCACCTGTAGTTTTCCTTATGTCCACAAACAGCAGTTAGGGACTTTCAACATAGTGACAAATCACATTATTCAAATTGCAATAGCTCTTTAACAATTACTCCTAAAACTTTCAAACTGGCATAGACACACATTGCACACACTTTTTTTTGTCAATTTACATCTCGCACTATTTGAAATTATTTATTTAATTTTTCAAATGACAATAGCTCCTTGGTCATGTGACCTACTGACTTGAAACAAGGTTCAGAATGTCCAATGACTACACTTCTGTATTACAAACCCTTTGTAGTTTGTCCATTTTCATCTCACATGTTTTTACATGAATTTCTCACACTTTTTAATTTCAACAGCTCCTTGGTCATGTGACTTACTGACCTCAAACTACTTTCAGAATGTCCACGGACTGGCGGGTTGAGGCGTCTAGTGAGGTAACGTGACCAATCCAGGAGAAGCTTACGGGAACTCCGGGTAGAGTTCTTTTCTTTGTGAAGGGCAGGGCGCCCTGGAATGGTTTTGCACCGAGAGAGGGGCCCATGCCCTGGAAAGCGTTGTGGTGTCCTGTGAGCTCTCGGTCCTGGAATGTGGGGCTTTTGGTCAAGCATGAAAATGTGAGGGCGGTTCCACCAGACAATGATTTGCTGTCGGGCTCTTGTAAACTAGGGGGGGCGGCTGGAGAGCCTAGTGGTAAGAGCGTTGGACTAGTAACCGAAAGGTTGCAAGTTCGAATCCCCGAGCTGACAAGGTACAAATCTGTCGTTCTGCCCCTGAACAGGCAGTTAACCCACTGTTCCTAGGCTGTCATTGAAAACAAGAATTTGTTCTGAACTGACTTGCCTAATAAAATAAAATAAAAAATAAAAAAATAAAAACAAAATTTTGCATGGATCTGGCTCATGCCCTACGAAGTGGGGAGAGGCATCTCCAGCTTGTCTGGGGAGGGAGCCCTACGCCTGATGTGGGTAGTACCATCCACACCCAGCGATTTGTTGTGGACCCAAAAACTGGATGGAAGAAGCCTAGGTTCCTACTGGGCATGGATCACTGAATGTCAACTTGATTAAATTCAAAAGGAGCGTACCCACCTGTCGCGGTCGGACTCAAATCACCCATGTGATCCCCTCATGTGAAGTGAGGAATATTGATAAAGTGCTGGTAAAGCTGGTTCCTATGGCTGTGTCCCAGGCGGCTGACTGGGAAAGTAAATGATTGAAAGGGGATGATTATTTTCTGTTGCTTCTTCCAACACCCGGTTGATGGTGCCACTAGATACTGCAACAGGTATTTGGTTTTCAATCCTATAAGTATTGCACTGGCACTTGATGTCGATTGGGAGTATAAAAAAAGAAGTTAAAGTCCCCTGAAGGTTTGTAGCGACAACTAATGTCCAGTTTGTAAGACAGAAAAGCCTCTGATACCGCCGGACGTGATTTGACTGGATGTCAATTTGATGCTATCTGACTGTTGCATGCTACCCTTCGCGGCCACACTCACACCACCTTCGGGGTGTAAACAGAAAGACATAATTAAGTCTTGAGGTAGCCAAATGCCTTGTCATCTAATCAGTGACGCGCATGAATGGATGAACGAGATTCCACTGTCCCTACCTATTATCTAGCGAAACCACAGCCAAGGGAACATGCGTGACGGAATCAGCGTGGAAAGAAGACCCTGTTGAGCTTGACTCAAGTCTGGCACTGTGAAGAGACATGGGATGTAGAAAAAGTGGGAGGCCTCGGCCAGCGGTGAAATACCACTACTCTTATCATTTTTTCACTTACCCGGTGAGGCAAGCCCTGAGCGAGCACTCGGTTCTCCCCACTCCGGGAACAGTCACAGGTGGGGAGTTTGACTGGGGCGGTACAACTGTCAAACAGTAACAGGTGTCCTAAGGCGAACTCAGGGAAGACAGAAACTTACAGTGGAGCAGAAGGGCAAAAGCTCGCATGATCTTGATTTTCAGTATGAATAAATCAAATCAAATTTTATTTGTCACATACACATGGTTAGCAGATGTTAATGCGAGTGTAGCGAAATGCTTGAATACAGACCGTGAAAGCGGGGCCTCACGATCCTTCTGACTTTTTGGGGTTTGAGCAGGAGGCGTCAGAAAAGTTCCCACAGAGATAACTGGCTTGTGGCGGCCAAGCATTCATAGCGGCATCCATTTTTGCGCCTTTGATGTCGGCTCTTCCTACTATTGTGAAGTAGAATTCACCAAGCGTTGGATTGCTCACCCACAAATAGGGAACGTGAGCTGGGTTTAGACCATTGTGGGACAGGTTAGTTTTACCATACTGATGTGTTGCTGCATTAGCAATCCTGCTCAGTACGAGAGGAATCGCAGGTTCCGACATTTGGTGTATGTGCTTGGCTGAGGAGCCAATGGTGCGAAGCTACTATCTGTGTGATTATAACCGAACGCCTCTAAGTTAGAATCCCCCTTAACGTAACAATACCGTAGCGCCGCAGATCTTCGGTTGGCCGGGGACAGCCGTCTCTTTTGGCAGGTGAGTAGAGCCGTTCGTGACTGGGTTGGGGTGTGGCCGGATGAGTTGCCGCCCCTCTCCTGATGCGCACTGCATTACATTTAAGTCATTTAGCAGACGCTCTTATCCAGAGCGACTTACAAATTGGTGAATTCACCTTCTGACATTGCATGTTTGTGGGGAACCTGGTGCTAAATCACTCGTAGACGACACGATTCTGGGTCATGGTTTCGTACGTAGCAGAGCAGCTCACTCACTGCGATCTATTGAAAGTCAGCCCTTGATCCAAGCTTTTGTCTGGGACGGAAGGCCTCTTCCTCCACCTTTACTTACGGGTTACCAGGTGCATGCAGAAGGTCCAGGGGCCAGACAGAGTGTGAGAGCTCAGGTGGGTAGAAGTTGTAAGACATTTGGCTCTGGATAGGTAGGGGGCTAGGTGGTGGTCGCCCATCCGCCCGGGCCCGTCCTCTGGTGGGAATGTGACTCAGGTTGGGACTCGCTGTGGAAGTCAAAGTGTCACCAGGTGCACGAGGAGGCCTCCCAAGGCGGGGGGCACTCAGAGTCCTGGTGACACTTTGACTTGGACTACCTCGGACCTCAGACTCGGGGGGCTGTGGAGGTTGGAGTGGGGACTTAAGTCTCTGAGCGGGAATAAGCAGGCGGGTTACTAGGAGCACGTGGTTCCTGACAGCGGGACTATAGATGTCTTAGTAATTCTAGGGAGAAAGCTATACTCAGGCTGACCACACTACTCGCGCCGCATGCGTGTTGCCAAGGGCTAAAATAAAAGTCCTGACTATTTCTGACACCGATCACGCTTCAAGTGCTGCCTTTCCCTTCTCCTCATTGGTTTATAGAAGCAGGTACCCACATGCCATCTCCTCATTGGTTATACCCACGTGGGTGATTGAAAGACAACTGTGTTGCCGGTCGGTGTAGTAATACTATGAAAGTTTAGATGCCAATCACCATATAAGTTCAAAGATGAAAAAGCCTGGAAGGAGGAGAGATGACTAGAAACAATTCGGTTGACCGTTTTATGTGTGGATTAATTGTCAGTCGAGGACCTTGTGCATTTCAGGTAAAATAACAACAATGTTTATATCCCAGGACAAATTAGCTAGCAACAGCAAGCTAGCTAAATAGGACATATTAGCTAGCAAGTGCAAGCTAACTAAATTGCCATAATGCTTTAATGCTTTTTGACCTGTCCCCAAATTAATGTAATTGGTTCAGAGTTCGTTTTGATATTGTAACCTGCGTGTCATGATCGCGTTTGGTGTAGAGGGACAAAATAAATGTATGCACGATGGCGCACGGTTGGGGTCCGTGTAAGGCCAAGGGAGAGGGGTGTTGACCGGGTAGGGAGAGCAGGTGTGGAGGTCTGTAGTTCCAGGGAGTAAGCAAAACACTCTCAGGCTCAGGGCAGGGAGTGTAGGCCTAGAGGCCAGGAGTCAGAGGTCACCAGGTCAATGGGGGCCTGCCTGGAAGTCAGGAAGGCCCCAGGGAGAAGGCCCAAGTGAATGGGGTGTAAGTCCTTCAGGGGAACAGAGCAGGCAATTCATGTAAAATTGTGTGAGATGAAAATGGACAAACAAAAGGGTGTGCAATATAGAATGGTAGTCAGTGGACATTCTGAACCTTGGTTGAGTCCAGTAGGTCACATGACCAAGGAGCTGTTGAAATGACAAAGTTTGAAAAATTAATGTAAAAACATGCGAGGTGACAATGGACAAACTAAAGGGTGTGCAATGTGTAGGCCCACTGAGTGTAGATTCTGAACCTTGTCAGAAGTCAGGTCACATGACCAAGGAGCTATTGAAATTCAAATGTTAAAAGTTCTCACTTTGTTTACACTCATTAACCAATTCAACTGGGAATACAAAATGCTGCTCACATTTCCACATGTTTAATAGATTTAGAAAGGAAATTAATGTCCAAATCGTGAAAATAAGACCTGTGTGATGTTGTGCACAATTTTTCCAAATGTCATACTTATTTGGAGTCTGGCTCAAGTGTGAATATCCAACCTGAAAACAACCAGTGTGTGCTTGTTTGTACAGCGTTGGCAGTGCTACTGATAGTTGTTGTGGCGCTTGGCTTGCACATGCAAATTCAGCACACACAACATTCTATAATAGAATTGTGTTATGAGTTATCTTTTTTGATACGCAAAGACCCAAACGGTGTACCATAGATACGTGGTGTAAATGCATGCACCTTGGTACATCCTACCTCGATTTGGCTCTATTGGATCAAAACGTTCTCAAACGATACTGAGTGCATATATTTTGTGTGTGTGTGTGTAACGTACTAACCATGTTCGGGGTTGGGTGAGGGATTTGTATTTGCTGTACTTGACTTTCCACTCAATAACTTCCTTGCAGCGTTGGCACAACCCGTCGTGGACCTTTGAGTTTGCTATCTGCAACAATATCAGCACCAGATTTACACAGGGAAAAGTAAAACAGACCTAAAATCAGCCCAGCATTATCAATACTGATGGTAGACATAGTTGACAGACAGAATGAAACCAAATGGTTTGCTAGCTAGCCAACTGTTTTGCTAACATACTGCCATCATGTCTTGTACTAATGACGGGGCTATTTAACGTTAGCCAGTCAGTCATAGACCGTACCTTTACTTGAACACTTGCTCCATATTTGTCGTTCTTGTAAGCAGTCGTGTTTTGGTGTTTCTGTCCTCGCGAGCGAGAAGCGTTGCCTTTTTGAGAACTCATTTTGCTAAAATCAGAACTCAGATCCCACAACACATGGCACGACAAAATAACCCGGAAGAATATGCCTCGTCATGAGTAACGTCGAATAAAGAGTTACAATTTAACTCTTTAAAATCTCAATATCAACGTTTGATAGCATAAAAATCCATATGTGAATATAGTATTGTTTTAATTGAAATATCGTATTGACACTTTTCTTTTAGATAACGTATTTCCCTTATCCCAGTCCGCAAAAAAATAAATAATTACGTCATTCTACACCGAGGTAACGCCTTGAGCAATCTGATTGGCCTTTGTTAGAAAATAGTTGTTTCTAATTGGCTTTCTTATAAGCCAATCCAATCATACTGGCGTCACTACGGTTTCGATGTTTTTTTCTTCTTCCCCGTTTTCGGTACAGAAGACAGTCAGCAAGCAACAGTGGTTTAGCTACAAGTATTGAACCTGTGACTGAAGTCAACATTATATAACATATTTGGTTTACATGTGTCTTGTGGAGGCATTTAAGTTAATATCCGGACCACATGGACAAGACTGAGTGTCAAATAGTTGGAGCTTGGTTTGGGTAGACAGATTCATAGCTACCCTGCTAACCAGAGTGGACGAAGGGAAGATAAGCTAAGGCATTTTCGAGTCAACCTGCCTGGTTAACGTTAACTACGTGTACGTGTTATCTGTCTACGGCAGTTAGCTAGCTAAGTTACTCGCCAGAATCATCGAAATACTAACTACAATCCGCAACATTACCAGGTATGTGTGTGATCCTCTTCGGGTAGCCTAGCTAGCTACTAGCAAAAATGTTCTATTGACTATTAGCTCATTAATAACGTCAATGATTGGCTGTTAGGAAGTACTTCTCTTTCGTTTAGGGGTGTGGCGTAAACATATTTGATATTATGCATCTCAATCACTTCGCGTGAAGAAGGGGGACGGAGTTCCCACAAGTCGTTTGGCGATCCGTTACTTTACTCAGAGCAACGATTACATCCGTGACACAACGACGTGTTTGCTGTACCTTTGCCGACCACTGTTTACATTTAAGACATCATAGGCTGGCAAAGATGGCCCTACGATTTATTTTATTTAACGTTAATATATAATCGTTAAGAATAATTTCTGGTAAGCACCCCCGACTAGAAAGATTAATCAGGCGGTATATACCAATTAATTGTGTATTACAGCCTGATTAATCAGACTACTTGACAGGCGTTGATAAATCTCCAGTTACCACCGTAAACTAACGTTGTAGTTAAATGTATCAGGATGTCTATAACCAGGCCTTTTGGATAGTCTCTAAAACAAACCCTAGCTGATGTGTAACGTTATGGGGTCCCCTAGAATCGAAATTGCTTTTATAGATGTGTTGACTGACTAGTCATGAAAAAGATGTGTGCGCTTCCATGGGGTAGAACTTTACCTGTTCTGATTCTGGATGACCAGATTGCTTGCAAGAAAGACAAGTGAGTGCTAGGGGAGGTGCTGTGGGATTATTTAAAATACTCCCCTAGGAGAGAAAGTCAGTTTTGTCAGTGTGGAGAGCCTCCTTGACGCAGAGAATGTAATTTTTTATATTTTACCTTTATTTTACTAGGCAAGTCAGTTAAGAACACATTCTTATTTTCAATGACGGCCTAGGAACAGTGGGTTCGCTGCCTGTTCAGGGGCAGAACGACAGATTTGTACCTTGTCATCTCGGGGATTCGAACTTGCAACCTTGCAACGCTCTAACCACTAGGCTACCCTGCCGCCCCGGCAGAGCAGTTTCGGTTGAGTCAACAGTCTTGAAGCCTGACTGGTTAGGGTCAAGAAGATTGTTCTGAGCGAGATAGCAAGAGAGGTTTGTCAGAGACGGCATGTGTTTTTGGAAATAAAATAAAGATGTGATACCGGTCTGTAGTTTTTGACATCAGAGGGGTGGAGTGTTGGCTTCTTGAGGAGTGCCTCGGGCTATTTTGAAGTAAGAGGCCGTTGGTCAGCGATGGGGAATGGGAGAACGTCTCCAGACATGGTCTGGAGGAGTGGATGAGGTCAAGCTGGGGGTCAAGCTGGCAGGTTGTCGGGCGTCACTAGTCGCAGGAGAAGATGGAAAATAGTTTTCTAGGGTTCGAGGCAAAAGCTTGGCATTTATAGTGATAGAAAGTGGCTTTAGCAGCAGTTACAGAGGAAGAGAAGTTTTTTCCATTTTCTCTCATCTCCTTGCAGCTCTGTTCTGTAAGCTTGCAATGAGTCAATCAGCCACGGAGCAGGAGTGGTGGGGACAGTGCAAGTCATAGGATGAGGATAGTAGGGTCGAAAAGGTGGAATCGGGGAACAGGGGGAGAAGGATTTAGCAGAAGAGAGAGATGGTAGGATAGAAGAGGAGAGTGGGAGCAAAGATTGTGGTGGCGCATGACAACCTGAGTGGCTAGGGTTGAGGAAGCAGATAGAAAAGGAAACAATTTAGTGATCTGAGACCTGAAGGGGGGTTGCCGTGACGTTAGTAGCCGAACAGAATCTAGTAGAGATGAGGTTAAGCGTATTGCCTGCTTTGAGTGGGAAGGGACTGGGGATGGGTGAGGTCAAGAGGCAAGGAGGAGAAATAAAAAGATGAAAAGAAATGAGTCGAAGGCAGACATCAGGAGGTTGAAGTCGCCCAGTACGAAGAGCAGTAAAGCCATTGTCAGGAAATGAGCTCAAGCTCGTTAAGGAACTCTCTCTAAGGGCACATGGTGGGTGTTAGATGACAACAATGTTAAGCTTGAGTGGAGAAAATAGAAAATCTCAGCTTAGGAGGAATGGGCAGCCCTGTGCCACCACCGCAATGACCAGATGCGCTCGGACTATGAGAGAGAACTAGCCAGATGAAGCGAGAGCAGCTGGAGTAGCAGTATTCTCTAGGGTGTTCCATGTCTCCATCAGGACCAAAAGGTCTAGCATAGGCTAAGATGAACTCTGCGTTCTTGACCACAGATAGGCAGTTCCAAACGCTGTCGGAGACCAGGAATTCCACATGGGTTTTGCGAGCAGGGTACACTAAATTAGAAGGGTTTCAGCCAAGGGGTGGGGAGCATCTGTAAAGCCTACAGGGAGAGGAGCAAACTGGGATAGAAAACACACATAGTTGCCAAAGCTACAATGGAGCAAAATGGGATCTGAAAGTAACTAGGTAAGATATTCAAGTGAGAGAGTGGTGTGGAGCCTTCCTCTCTTCCTCATATAACTCAGCAGAGCTGTCTTCGTTTCGGCGACGTTCTTAGTTTTGACGACGAGACAGCCTCTGTTACTGATTACCTAAACCACAACAGTCACAAATTGCCCTGCCCCTTTAATTGGAGGTCAACCAATACCGATTATTGGAGGCCCAAAAAAAGTCAATACCAATTAATCAGCCTAATTTTTTTTATTTTATTTATTTGTAATAATGACAATTACAACAATATTGAATGAACACTTATTTTAAATTAATATAATACATCAATAAAAATCAATTTAGCCTCAAATAAATAATGAACCATGTTCAATTTGGTTTAAATAATGCAAAAACAAAGTGTTGGAGAAGAAAGTAAAAGTGCAATATGTGCCATGTAAAAAAAGCTAACGTCTAAGTTCCTTGCTCAGAACATGAGAACATATGAAAGCTGGTGGTTCCTTTTAACATGAGACTTCAATATTCCAAGGTAAGAGGTTTTAGATTGTAGTTAATATAGTATTTATAGGACTAGTTCTCTCTCTACCATTTTGTATTTCATATACCTTTGACCATTGGATGTTCTTATAGGCACTTTAGTATTGCCAGTGTAACAGTATAGCTTCCGTCCTTCTCCTCGCCCCTACCTGGGCTCAAACCAGGAACACATCGAAAACAGCCACCCTCGAAGCATTGTTATCCATCGCTCCACAAAATCCACGGCCCTTGCAGAGCAAGGGGAACAACTACTCCAAGTCTCAGAGCGAGTGATGCTTGAAACGCTATTAGTGCGCACCCCGCTAACTAGCTAGCAATTTCACATCAGTAACACCAGCCTAATCTCGGGAGTTGATAGGCTTGAAGTCATAAACAGCTCAATGCTTGAAGAGCTGCTGGCAAAACGCACGAAAGGGCTGTTTGAATGAATGCTTACGAGCCTGCTGCTGCCTACTACCGCTCAGTCAGACTGCTCTATCAAATATCAAACCATAGACTTAATTATAACATAATAAAAGACAGAAATATCAGCCTTTGGTCATTAATATGGTTGAATCTGGAAACTATAATTTCGATAACAAAACGTTTACTATTTCAGTGAAATACGGAACCGTTCCTTATTTTATCTAACGGGTGGCATCTCTAAGTCTAAATATTGCTGTTACATTGTACAACCTTCAATGTTATGTCATAATTACGTAACATTTTGGCAAATTAGTTTGCAACAAGTCAGGTGGCCCAAACTGTTGCATATACCCTAACTCTGCGTGCAATGAACGCAAGAGAAGTGACACAATTTCACCTGGTTAATATTGCCTGCTATCCTGGATTTCTTTTGGCTAAATATGCAGGTTTAAAAATATATACTTCTGTGTATTGATTTTAAGAAAGGCATTGGTGTTTATGGTTAGGTACAGTCGTTCAACGATTGTGCTTTTTTGCAAATGCACTTTTGTTAAAACATCCCCCGTTTGGTGAAGTTGACTGTCTTTGTTTTGGAAGAAATAGTCTTCATACAGTTCGTAACGAGCCAGGCGGCCCAAACTGCTACATATACCCTGACTCTGTTGCAAGAGAACACCTAGTTAAAATAAATTCATGTTAGCCGGCAATATTAACTAAATATGCAGGTTTAAAAATATATACTTGTGTATTGATTTTAAGAAAGGCATTGATGTTTATGGTTAGGTACACATTGGAGCAACGACAGTCCTTTTTCGCGAATGCGCACCACAACGATTATATGCAACGCAGGACACGCTAGATAAACTAGTAATATCATCAACCATGTGTAGTTAACTAGTGATTTTATGATTGATTGATTGTTTTTTATATGATAAGTTTAATGCCAGCTAGCAACTTACCTTGGCTTCTTACTGCATTCGCGTAACAGGCAGACTCCTCTTGGAGTGCAATGAGAGGCAGGTCGTTAGAGCGTTGGACTAGTAAGTGAGCAACTGTAAGGTTGTAAGTGTAACTGTAAGTAAGCAACTGTAAGGTTGCAAGATTGAATCCCTGAGCTGACAAGGTAAAAATCTGTCGTTCTGCCCCTGAACAAGGCAGTTAACACACCGTTCCTAGGCCGCCATTGAAAATAAGAATGTGTTCTTAATTAACTGACTTGACTAGTTAAATAAAGGTGTTAAAAAAACACACACACAAAACGGCCAAATCGGTGTCCAAAAATACAGATTTCCGATTGTTATGGAAACTTGAAATCGGCCCTAATTAATCGGCCATTCCGATTAATCGGTCGACCTATACCCTTAATCCTATTTGATGTGTCAACGATCAACAGAACGTTCTGTGCATTAGTTCACATACCAAGTAGGCTACTGGGAAGACAGGCAGCACTTCAAGTAGATGGCCCTAGCTAGCAAAAATATAGTACTAGACAACAACAGATGAAGACAACAGATGAAGTCAAAAAATGATACTTATCACTCCTGGTGAAAGCAGAAGTCCTCTAGCTATAGAATGAAGCATTATATAGCAATGGACCTGAATTTAGGATTGACACTTTGAGGCAGACAGAATAAATGCTTATCAGTGCTATAGCTGTGGAATGATCTCGGGGCCAAGGGAGGCCATGCATGCAGAAGGGAATCGATAGAGTATGTAAAAACCAGCTCTGTGTTAAGGGCAGGCTTAAGAGGAGTTCATGTGCATTTCCCACTTGTCCATATGTCTAACAGGGTGGGCAGAGAACCTTCGAGAATCGCTGCACCCCAGCCTTTTTTTAAATTTTATTTTTATTTCACCTTAATTTAACCAGGTAGGCTTGTTGAGAACAAGTTCTCATTTGCAACTGCGACCTGGCCAAGATAAAGCATAGCAGTGTGAACAGACAACAGAGTTACACATGGAGTAAACAATTAACAAGTCAATAACACAGTAGAAAAAAAGAGAGTCTATAGACATTGTGTGCAAAAGGCATGAGGAGGTAGGCGAATAATTACAATTTTGCAGATTAACACGAGTTATAAATGATCAGATGGTCATGTACAGGTAGAGATATTGGTGTGCAAAAGAGCAGAAAAGTAAATTAAATAAAAACAGTATGGGGATGAGCCTAGTAACCTAAACACAGTAAAGCTATTTTCTAGCTTTTTCTCGTGCTCGAGTCCCGAAGCACTAACACATTTTTAGCCTCAACGTGTTTAGATAAGACTATATCTGATAAGGAGTTTCTGTTTAAGCTGAGGTGAAGTCTGGTTATAGGCTTTAACATATGTGGCTCAGTCTGTTGGTCTGTTTGTGGGAGGCATGCATCAGTGGTCGAGACTGCCGTGAGTCGCAGCTGTGTGTCGGTGTGTGTCTGAGCATATTTTTCAAAATGGCTGTCAATAACTGCGGGGGCTGGAAATGAGACAATTAACCTAACCACACGTACAGACCGCACACACATACCTTAAACCCTCTTTCATTTGTCCTCAGTCTTGGTGAGATAAAGCTAATGTAGGCTATTGAATTTGCCATGTCAATAATACCCTATTAGTAATGGTGAATGGTAATGTCTCCTCTCATTCCCCCTTCCCCCAGCAGTGTTTGAGGATGAACCACCTGTCCCTGAGTGAGCTGTGCTGTCTGTTCTGCTGCCCTCCATGCCCCAGCAAGATCACCTCCAAGCTGGCCTTCCTGCCCCCGGAGCCCACCTATACCCTCATGTGTGATGAGAGCGGGAGCCGCTGGACCCTGCACCTGTCTGAGCGCGCAGACTGGCAATACTCAGCGCGTGAGAAGGATGCCATCGAGTGCTTCATGACGCGCACTTCACGCGGCAACCGCATCGCGTGCATGTTTGTGCGCTGCTCACCCAACGCCCGCTTCACACTCCTCTTCTCACACGGCAACGCGGTGGACCTGGGCCAGATGAGCAGCTTCTACATCGGCCTGGGCTCACGCATCAACTGCAACGTCTTCTCCTACGACTACTCGGGCTACGGGGCCAGCTCGGGGAAACCCTCCGAGAAGAACCTGTACGCTGATGTGGACGCCGCCTGGCATGCACTCAGGACACGGTGAGTAAGGGGACGAGGGACGAGGACAGATGTGATAGTGGAGGAGTGAGATTGCAAGTAAGTGGCTGTTTTTGACGTTGATGTGTCCTACCAAGAGTTGCTGACAATTGTTCCACCTAAAGCTCGCACCGTGGCTTAAACATCCTTAGTTGGAAAGCGAAGTGGAGAAAGCATTTCTTTGTCGTTACATTAAAGGATGTTTGAAAATGTGTAGGCTAGGGGCTTTCTCCTCAACCTTCTACCCGGCCGCCCCCAAGGCAATGGTTTTCTGTTCATCAGATCCTCTCCCCATCCCTCTGGCCATCCCATCCATCCATCTATCAGTGAATCGATCCCCACATAACCTCTAGTCTCCAACACTCCTCTCTCTCCCTCAGATCTCGCTTCTCTCCTCCATTTGTCCTCTATGACTTCCCCCTCTCCCGTTTTATTTTCTCTTGCAAGCTTTTACTGGCAGCTCTGCTCTAGTTCCCAGGTGGGGTCCCGGACAGACAGACAGACAGACAGACAGACAGGGTGCGCTTCCCTCTATAGATTCTACCCTTCCTCTCTGTCCTGTCCTTCATTCTTAGCTGAGTCTTTTATGTGTGTCCGAGCGTATGTGAGATGTTTAGGCTACGTATTGTTTATGCACAGTTTTGGGGGGAATAAATGTGAATCCAGACTTATTTTCTGCATCATGAAAACAAATCAAAGGGACAAACAAATGAGTCAGAGAAAGGATGGAACATTCAAATACACAAACCGGAAGAGGATAACTAACACAGAGGTCACTCGGGCCCAAATTGCCACTGTGATGACATTGACGAGAATAAGTGTTTCTCCATATAGTAGGCCCCCTTGCCCCCATGGGACAGGTCTGAGAGTAAAGTTAAACAGGAAACCATTTCCATACAGGGACGAGCCGACATACAGACAGACATACTGTAGCTGGGGCTGAGAAACATGTATGCCTGCTACCATCTGTGTGGTTCTCCTGCAAATCTCATATCCATTTGACTGTAGCCATTCACTTCTATTGCTGATCTCCCTCCTACACATATTACCTGTGTGTGTGTGTGTTGTGCCATTTTCCTCATCTTAGCCTACTTGTTCCTTCTGCACACACACATACAAAAAATAACCACAGTCCTGTGGAAACACGCACACTGTCACCCGTGACTGTTTCAGAAAATCAGATTTAAAATGGAATTCCGTCAAAAGCACAACAGAATCAGGCTTGATCGAATTATCCCACGATAGAGGATGCATGTTGTGGGATGGGGGTGGGGTTAGAGAGAGATGGGGGTGGGGTTAGAGAGAGATGGGGGTGGGGTTAGAGAGGGGTGGGGTGGAGGTGGGGTTAGAGAGATGGAATAGTTGGAGAAAAAACATTAACATCTTCAGATGATTTCATTGGATTATAAATTCCACAATCCATTTTATTGCTATGGTAGACAATGGTTTTTGTTTCTTGGACACACTGACCTGATTTCTCTCCTCCTCTCTTCATCCCTTTGTCCTCTATGACCTCCCCCTGTTCCCTGTTTTGGAAATCTGATTCATATGCTACACACTGATTTCTGTTTGAAGCAGCTACTGTCTCTGTTACCAATGAATGGATATCGGGCGACAATTCCATTGACTGATTTTCAACACAGGGTGAAAGAGGTCATCGCAAACTTCTCTGGACACCATTCTCATGATGTGTCATTGTCACAATGTAAGAAATCAACATTTGAAGCATATTTCTTGGACAATTGTTTTTTTGGATGACAATGTATGAGAACTGTGTGAAAACTTGTGACTTTAATTTCCCTGCTGTAAAACAGTATATTGGCAGATATAGTGCCTTGCGAAAGTATTCGGCCCCCTTGAACTTTGCGACCTTTTGCCACATTTCAGGCTTCAAACATAAAGATATAAAACTGTATTTTTTTGTGTAGAATCAACAACAAGTGGGACACAATCATGAAGTGGAACGACATTTATTGGATATTTCAAACTTTTTTAACAATTCAAAAACTGAAAAATTGGGCGTGCAAAATTATTCAGCCCCCTTAAGTTAATACTTTGCTGCAATTACAGCTATAAGTCGCTTGGGGTATGTCTCTATCAGTTTTGCACATCGAGAGACTGACATTTTTTTCCCATTCCTCCTTGCAAAACAGCTTGAGCTCAGTGAGGTTGGATGGAGAGCATTTGTGAACAGCAGTTTTCAGTTCTTTCCACATATTCTCGATTGGATTCAGGTCTGGACTTTGACTTGGCCATTCTAACACCTGGATATGTTTATTTTTGAACCTTTCCATTGTAGATGTTGCTTTATGGTTTGGATCATTGTCTTGTTGGAAGACAAATCTCCGTCCCAGTCTCAGGTCTTTTGCAGACTCCATCAGGTTTTCTTCCAGAATGGTCCTGTATTTGGCTCCATCCATCTTCCCATCAATTTTAACCATCTTCCCTGTCCCTGCTGAAGAAAAGCAGGCCCAAACTATGATACTGCCACCACCATGTTTGACAGTGGATATGGTGTGTTCAGGGTGATGAGCTGTGTTGCTTTTACGCCAAACATAACGTTTTGCATTGTTGCCAAAAAGTTCAATTTTGGTTTCATCTGACCAGAGCACCTTCTTCCACATGTTTGGTGTGTCTCCCAGGTGGCTTGTGGCAAACTTTAAACAACACTTTTTATGGATATCTTTAAGAAATGGCTTTCTTCTTGCCACTCTTCCATAAAGGCCAGATTTGTGCAATATACGACTGATTGTTGTCCTATGGACAGAGTCTCCCACCTCAGCTGTAGATCTCTGCAGTTCATCCAGAGTGATCATGGGCCTCTTTGCTGCATCTCTGATCAGTCTTCTCCTTGTATGAGCTGAAGGTTTAGAGGGACGGCCAAGTCTTGGTAGATTTGCAGTGGTCTGATACTCCTTCCATTTCAATATTATCGCTTGCACAGTGCTCCTTGGGATGTTTAAAGCTTGGGAAATCTTTTTGTATCCAAATCCGGCTTTAAACTTCTTCACAACAGTATCTAGGACCTGCCTGGTGTGTTCCTTGTTCTTCATGATGCGCTCTGCGCTTTTAACGGACCTCTGAGACTATCACAGTGCAGGTGCATTTATACGGAGACTTGATTACACACAGGTGGATTGTATTTATCATCATTAGTCATTTAGGTCAACATTGGATCATTCAGAGATCCTCACTGAACTTCTGGAGAGAGTTTGTTGCACTGAAAGTAAAGGGGCTGAATAATTTTGCACGCCCAATTTTTCAGTTTTTGATTTGTTAAAAAAGTTTGAAATATCCAATAAATGTCGTTCCACTTCATGATTGTGTCCCACTTGTTGTTGATTCGTCACAAACAAATACAGTTTTATATCTTTATGTTTGAAGCCTGAAATGTGGCAAAAGGTTGCAAAGATCAAGGGGGCCGAATACTTTCGCAAGGCACTGTATATATATATATTTTTTTTAGAGTGGCGAAACCCATACATCGTTTCTGACACAGGTATTATAGACTTGACTCACCACATGACTGTGATTTACCTGTGGTTGACCCACAGGTCATAGTCTATATGAGATGTGTTTGGCTTGTGCTTAAAAAAAGCTGTGGGCCTACTGACTTTGAACGTGAATTATTTATCATATCTAAAAGCTCTCTCTCAATGTCTCCCCTTTAGCATCCTGCCGCTGTCTGTTTTATGTGAGTGTGTTTCTCTTGCAAGTTAAATGAGGGCTGGAGATGAGGCTGTGGCGGTCATGAAATGTTGTCAGTCGGTTATTGTCATGCAAAAGTCTGCCTCTATCATGGTAATTTACCCTTAATTATCATAAACATGTTTAGCATCTCCAGGCCTGCATGCTTGCAAGCCATTGATGCGCGCCTTTGGAACGTCTACATTTTAAAAAGTCTAATATACACAATCATAATAAACCTGTAATTTATTTTGGCCAGGTCTAAAGAAATCCGTATTTAATCAGCTCATACATAGGCCTATGCTGATGCGTAAGCTCTAATATGCATATGGTGTTTTGAATTAGTCATCACCTTAGAAAGCGCTGTTCATTTTAGTTGTTAGGCTTTGAAACAACATGTTTTTCACTCCGTTTCAACCTGTTGTTGAACTTGTTCCTCAAATTAAACCAATCACTTTGAGGTGTGTTTTAAAAGCAAGATACTGTTTTAATGATGTGTTTGTGAGTTTAGGTTGCATTTGCGTTGATGTCAGAGAGGAAAATGTGTTGTGTTTGCACGCGCAGGTGTTCCTATGTTCTGGTGCAGGGGGAGGTCCTGTCTTACCTGCGTGTTCAGGTGACTCAATCATGAGTCAGCAGGTGTGTCCCACACCGTCAGCAGACACACTTTATTGGTACATACAGTACTGTACAAAAGTTTTAGGCAGGTGTGAAAATGCCAAACAGGTGCTAATGGTAATCAATTCAATATGTAGGTTGAAATGCAATCATTAACTTAAACAGAGAAACAGGGGGAATAAAACTGGGTGAGCAACAGCCAAACTCTGCTAATCAGGTGAGGTTGCTGAAGACAGTGTATGACTTTTGACAGTAAACGATGGCAAGACTGAGCACAGCAACAAGACACAAGGTAGTTATACTGCATCAGTAAGGTCTCTCCCAGACAGACATGTCAAGGCAGACAGGGGTTTCCAGATGTGCTGTCCAAGCTCTTTTTGAAGAAGCACAAGAAACGGGCAACGTTGAGGACCATAGACACAGTGGTCGGCCAAGGAAACTCACTGCAGCAGATGAAAGACACATCGTGCTTACTCCCTTCGCAATCAAAAGATGTCCAGCAGTGCCATCAGCTCAGAATTGGCAGAAAACAGTGGGACCATTGTACACCCATCTACTTTCCGGAGAAGTCTGGTAAGAAGCGGCCTTTATGAAAGACCTGCGGCCAAAAAGCCATACCTTCGACATGGAAAGCGACTTAACTATGCATGAAAACACAGTAACTGGGTTGCAGAAAAATGGCAGCAGGTGCTTTGGACTGATGAGTCAAAATGTGAAAGTTTTGGCTGTAGCAGAAGGCAGTTTGTTCTCTGAAGGGCTGGAGAACGGTACAGGAATGAGGGTCTGCACCCAACAGTGAAGCATGGTGGAGGTTCCTTATAAGTTTGGGGCTGCATTTCTGAAAATGGAGTTGGAGATTTGGTGAGAATGATTGGTCTCTTCAATGCTGAGAAGTACAGGAAGATACTTATCCATCATACAATACCATCAAGGATGCATCTGATTGGCCCCATATTTATTCTGCACCGTGACAACGACCCCAAACATCATTGAGTCTGTCTGGGATTATATGAAGAGAGAGTAGCACCTGAGGCTGCCTAAATCCACAGGAGAACTGTGGTTAGTTCTCCAAGATGTTTGGGCCACCCTACCTGCCGAGTTCCTTCAAACTGTGTGCAAGTGTACCTAGAAGAATTGATGTTGTTTTGAAGGCATGGGGTGATCACACCAAATATTGTTTTGATGTATATTTTTCTGTTCAATCACTTTGCATTTTGTTAATTGATAAATAAACTATTAACATGTATATTTTTAGAAAGCATTCTTGCTTTACAGCATTTTTACACACACACACAGAGCACACTATTTGTGGAACTAAAAGGGTTGGGTTTTGTCAGTGGGAACCTGCTGTGAGGGATGTCCACTCAAATAGAATAGTGCTGTTCCATTTTCTTTTCACTTGGATGTGTTCCAGCAGTCAATCCTTCCAAGTCTAATATTGACTTGTAGCCTAGTAACAGATGTCCAATGAGGTTTCAGACAGATACTCACTGCAGCCTCTGCCCCAGGAAGTGAAAACCACAAACTTCCTGATCAATCATATTATTGATTGGAGACAAAATGAAGGTCCCTTCAGCAAACGCACACACACACACACACACACACACACACACACACACACACACACACACAGTAGTGCCCATGGCAACCAACACAGTAAGTAGTTTGTAATGTAATTTGGTATGGTATGGTTCGTATTGAGTGTAACTCGATTTTCAGTTCCGATTGACATGACTGAGGGCAGGAGAGAGAGCAGTGATTAACGTGCTATTAACGTATGTAGCAGCAGGTCCTCTTCAGTTGAAAATATGACCCAGTATAGAACACGAGACACAATTATCTTCTAGCCAAGCTGCTTCCCCCTTGTCAGTGGTTCTGTTCTCCCTTATTTCTTCCCTTTCATTTGCTCTCTCCCTCGCTCTCTCTGCGTTATAGATTGGATTGGTCTCAGGGAATAAATTGATGATTGGGTAGTGGAGAGCTTATATAACCATGGAGTGTGCTCAGTGCGGTAAAGTGAGTTCATGCTGAAATTGACCCTAAGTTTGCCTGGAAACACACACAGTCACTTACATTCACTTGATCCACTAGTGTTACAGTCCCTGGCTGTACTTTATATCATATGTTTTACATGAACTGTTATAAATATTACACACTGTGTTTTGACATGTTAGGTTTTGGCCAGCCTGCTATAGCCCGGCTCGCCTGTTTGAGGTAATACTGCTGCTCAGAACAGTTGCCGGCAAAGAAGAGGCTGAATTTAAAATTCCTCACCCACATTTGAGGACTCTAGTTCTTAATATAGTCTAGTTCCTATGGGCCCTGTGCGCCTACTTAGTCCACTCTGTCATCAGAAGGTTTTGACCTCTTGGGACCTCCTGTGAGCCTCCACGCATCATGTCTGTGCTGTCGCTCTCCAACCAGTTGGATGACCTACCCTTGTGTCAGTGTTGTACAGGCTAGGCTAGGTAGAACTGGTGATGTTTGTGTGATCAGTCCTGCAGCGGTTTATAGCCGGGAAAGTCAGCTGACTGGCTGTGTTGGTCACATTCTCCATAATCGGCTGTGGAATGCCTTTCTCCCTCTCCTCTCTTTTTCTATCTGTATCTCCTGCTTGTCCCACCACACCCCTCGTTGACACGTCACTGCTCCCACACCGACTGATCCGAGACTTAAGCTCCCTTCTGACTACTGGACTTCGGACTACTGAACTTCTGACCTGAGTGGGGTGACGGAATCTTGTTAATAGCGACTGACTGACAAACTGTCATCATCCTTCTCTTGGTCTACATCATCATCATAATAATCGACTTCCTACCTTGTCATCGTCCTTACTCATAGTATCAGGAAATTGATGCTGTGTAGCTGATGATAATGTTCTGTGTCTCTGCCCCCAGGTATGGTATTAGGCCAGAGACTGTGATCGTGTATGGTCAGAGTATCGGTACGGTCCCTTCCGTGGACCTGGCGGCACGCTACGAGAGCGCCGCGGTCGTCCTGCACTCCCCACTCACCTCTGGCATGAGAGTGGCCTTCCCAGACACCAAGAAAACCTACTGCTTTGACGCCTTCCCCAAGTGAGTGACACACACACACAGATCATAAAGCATTCATGTTTGAGTCACTCTTAACTCAAATGCTCCATCTGGTGGTCCTTGGTTGCTGCCAGGTTATGGAGAATCGTGTGACTGTCATGGAATTTTGATTGGCGCTTATTGGTCAGCCAAATGACCATAGTCACCATTATAACCGTTCAAATAACCTTTGGCAAAATGCGTATTTAAAAAAGAAAGACATTTTCTCATCTCCTCCACTCTTGACTGCATGTGCTGCCATAGAAATAGGATGAATAGAACAGGTGTCCCTGTTCAAGTCAATGATGACATAATGGGTGGACTGGTGGCCATTTCGAGTGTACCCATAGAGCAAAGCAGGAAATAAAAGCAGGAAGTATACTCATCAATATGTGCTGTGATTAGTTGATTCAACTCAATTGGCATTGCACAAAATACATTCCATTGCATGACCCACATCAGATAACCTCTACGGGATCGGTGGGCAGTTTTGATTTTTTTGATTTTTTGAACAGAAATGCAATGGTTTATTGAATCAGACTAAATGTTTGCACACACTTATGCCATCTAGTGACCAAAATCAAAATTGCGCCTAACCTGGAATAGTACATTATGGCCTTTCTCTTGCATTTCAAAGATGATGTATTCTATTTTACCAGATCTAATGTGTTATATTCTCCTACATTAATTTCACATATCCCCAAACTTCAAAGTGGTTCCTTTCAATTGGTATCAAGAATATGCTTATCCTTGCCAGGGCCTGAGCTACAGGCAGTTAGATTTCGGTATGTCATTTTATGCTAAAATTGGGGGGGGGGAAGGGGTCGGATTCTCAAGAGGTATTAAAATAATTTGAATGAACATTCTACCTTACCATGGAAATTATTGCATCACAATACTAGGCAGCCATTAATTGTATTTTTTTTAGATGGTTATTTTATTTTCATAACCGTTGGCAATACGATAATTGTGCCAGCCGTAGAGAATCGCACTGTTGACAAGTCTAAAAGGGTAAACTGCCTGCCGTTGAAATTACCACATTGAGTTATTTTAAATCCTATTCCTGTCATCTGTTTATCATTGCTCGGAAATTATACTTGCCTAACAGTTTCCTTCCTCTTTCCTCTGTTCTTTCCCTCGTGTGTGTGTGTGGTGCGTCTGCCCATCTAAACTCTCCTCCCAAAGTATTGACAAGATCTCCAAGGTGACTTCTCCAGTGCTGGTAATTCACGGGACAGAGGATGAGGTGATCGACTTTTCCCACGGCCTGGCGCTGTACGAACGCTGCCAGAGGCCCGTGGAGCCCCTGTGGGTGGAGGGCGCCGGCCACAATGATGTGGAGCTCTACGGACAGTACCTGGAGCGCTTGAAACAGTTTGTGGCCCATGAGCTCGTCAACTTGTCAACTTGACTTCACCCCTCAATCACACACCTGCTGCAACTGTGAACTTCTGAAATACCCACCCTTTTGTTTTTTATTTTGTTTTATCTTATAATTTGGAATTGCACTGTGTGTATGTGTGTGTGTGTGTGTGTGTTGGGGGAGTCGGACGGACGATGGACAGATATGTGCTCAAGAGGATTGTGTGTTTTGTGCATAGAAGAGCAGTGGATTTTGTGTGTGTGTGTGTCACACATTTTCTGCCTTTCAGAAGAATGCGGTCCTGGTCCATTGTAAGGATTTTTGAGCATATCTGAGAGGTTTGTGTGGAACAGCCATGCTGGATGGAAGACTGGACCGCAACTCAGCCCAGTCCATCTTGACTAAGGAGCCAAGTCTGATTCAATGTAGTCAATGTGGATATTTTGTTATTGTGTATTTGTTTCTATTTTAAGTATATACATTTTGCATGTATCACGTGACTGAGAACTGTACGAGACAAGTCTGACATTTACGATGGCAGTGCCAGTGTTGCCAAAAGTTCAGCATATTGAAGAAAATGGCATGCAACTATATTGTATGTACAACACCCTAGAAATATCTCCAAAGTTGTATAAGCTGTACAAAGTTTTTTTGTTATTGTTATTACTATGTTGTTTTTCATGTATTCTTTCAGTAAGCTACTACGACTCCATCGTAGTATGAAGAACAATGTTTTTTCAGACCAGTGACATGCTGGATAGTTCCAGTTAAAGATATATAATGTACATGTAACATTAATAATAAAGCTTATTTACCAATTCAGAGGACTAGTATTTCTAGATATTTCTTTTGTATACAAACTGCCTGTACACCTGGTAGCTCTTAAACAAGCTAAGTCATAAAGAGTCGTGCCACTGATGCCGTAAGAAAGCATTGAAAAACAGTATAAGTCACTAATGATTGATTGGGAAGTGTTTTGATGACAGTTTTACCGAGGACAAAACTAAACCATTTCTTCTTTTTGCACACTTTTTGGTTTTGTCTTAACTCATATGATAGCCTGGTATTTTGGAGCCTTCGTTTTCTTTGAGAAACACTTAATGCTGAACAATGTGAAACATTTACCAGTCACATACTTTATTATATTAGTAGGGCACTGACTAAGCCTATAGAGGCAGATGTTAAGTGCTACTGCATGCTATAATAGGCTATAGTTTTCTTACTTTTAGCTGGGTAAATGCTGTCTAGCTTAAGCCCATGGGTGCTACTGAAAACCTCCAGGTCTGATGAACTGAAATATTTTGATTGGGTGTTGTTACTAGAGTAATGAAATATTGTTAGGATTGGTTGTTAGTACTAATACTTCCATCCATTTTGACTTTATAGATAATGTTTGTACTGGACATTGTATTTCTTTCACTAGCCTCTGTAATATGTAAATGTAAGTTCTTAGTACTTTAAGTGTTCATATGAGAATTAGGCATCCATCTGTGGTGAGACCATTCTGAATTATTCCGATGACTGTTGAACTCAATCTGGTCACCTAGACCAATGTCATTTATTATTTTCTAAGAAGGTTCATTACTGAAGGAAATTATATAATATGTTCTTGATAATAGTTATAATAAAATGGATATAGACAAAAACAAAACAAAAAATATGCCTGCTCTTTTTTGCTGGTGAACTGAATGGGTAGATGGCAGGTTTCAAGTTTATTGTTCCAGGGGACACTTTGTTTTTCAGCATAGGAGCATAAATAACAACATTGAACATATAGAATCCACATGGAACACAATGAGACACAGTTGTAGGTAATATAATGGGCTATTCCATCAAGTCATCTGCCTGACAGCCAATTATATACAGTAGACTTCTAGTGATCGACATTAGCAGCAGTACACAAGTATAACAATCAAAAGTTGCCTAATAAGTGAAGTGCTCCGTGCATTTTTAGATCTTCTCGTGAACAATGTGTCAATGTACTGACAGAAAGAAAAAACATCATCATCCTCCTCATCCCTCGCCTGCCTACCTCTCCTCTGTCTTCAAAAGGGCAATGGTCATAGGGGTAAAGGAGTGCTTGGTCCTGTTAGTCTTAACAGTGGGGAATCTAAACCAGGAGCCAGACCTAGAACTCATGGTGTAGGGGGGTAGGCATAGTCAGACAGGATGAATTCTGCCTTCCTGTTGTCTATTGTACAGATCAGACACACTACTCTGCTGGACTCCTGTGATCTTACTGCCCACTTTCACTATTTCTAGCTAGCTAGCTATTTTTTACTTTTACACCAAGGTTGCCATACCAGCAAATAAAATAAAATGTTAAGACAGACTCTATGTACGTCTTACAAAAGACTCATGAAGGTCCTTTCTACCTGGAACTTTGCCAGTTGTCTGAGACAAAAACATGTCAGTGTTAGACTCAAAGTTATTATCAATAATTTGTGCCAAAATACCCTTGATGATAGTGTTCTGAGGGGTAGGGGGTTGACACCTGAAATCAATGCACATATATTTGTTTTTTTGTCACATTCAGTTGTAAGAATACACTGTCACACCAATGTACAAAATCATTAACAACAGGGCCATGTGCAGTTTCCTTATCATGAAGAAGACTGACTATTACAGAGTGGTCCGCAAACTTCAGGATGTATCTGTTCTCGTTCTGGCTACGACAATCATCAGTGTACAGGATATATTGTAGTGGAATGGCGAGAGGACACACCCCTGGGGTGAGCCTGTTTACGATGATAGCTCCCCTTACAAGCACCCATTCAACGTCCTTCACCCTCTGGGTTCTTCTGTTGGTTAGAAAGTCAAGGATCCAGCCCACTATATGAGTCTACACCAAAATTATTAGTGAGTTTGTTCACTAACAGATGGGGCTGAATGGTATTAAAAGCAGATGAGAAATCAACAAATAGCAGCTTGGCATGAGTTTTTGTGCTCTAGATGTTTGCATAGAAGATCAATTAGGGTATCAAGTAGCATCCTGTACACCAAGCTTAGCCCTATATACAAACTAAAATGGATCAAGATGGTGCTGTGTCTTGTCCAAAAGCCTTCTTAATCAGTTTCTCAAAGGACTTCATTACCAAGGAGGTCAAGGTGACTGGTCTGTAGTCATCAAGACTAGACAAACTCACAAGATGACGTGCACCATTGTGTAATAATGATTTAATCACTTCTTGAGCTGATTGTGACAGCTGGTGGTGCATGGCACAATGATTGTGATAGTCAGTGCATGGCACACTGACTGTGATAGTCGGTGCATGGCACACTGATTGTGATAGTCGGTGCATGGCACACTGACTGTGATAGTCGGTGCATGGCACACTGATTGTGATAGTCGGTGCATGGCACACTGACTGTGATAGTCGGTGCATGGCACACTGATTGTGATAGTCGGTGCATGGCACACTGACTGTGATAGTCGGTGCATGGCACACTGACTGTGATAGAGGGTGCATGGCACACTGATTGTGATAGTCGGTGCATGGCACACTGACTGTGATAGTCGGTGCATGGCACACTGACTGTGATAGTTGGTGCATGGCACACCGATTGTGATAGCTGGTGGTGAATGTCAACTGATTGTGATAGTCGGTGCATGGCACACTGATTGTCATAGTCGGTGCATGGCACACTGACTGTGATAGTCGGTGCATGGCACACTGACTGTGATAGCCGGTGCATGGCACACTGACTTTGATAGCCGGTGCATGGCACACTGACTTTGAAAGACAGTGCATGGCTCATTGATTGTGATAGCTGGTCGTGCATGCCACACTGATTGTGATTGCTCAATGAAAGCCTATTGTAAAGTAGAGATTTTGTAAGATGGGTGCCACACCTCATAGGGATAGAGTACCACAGTATTAGGCATAATACCCATCAAACCTAGCAGTCAAACAAGGAAATGGTTCCAATTGTTTTTACATCATTCATTTTATAAACATTTAAAATAAGTTCTGTGTTTCGTGTAGGCTTACCTTGACGTGACGTTTTGATAACCATGTATATCTAATTAGCTGCTAATGTGGCAATCATAAAGTACTGCAAATGACATGATGATTTGAATGAGACTGCCGAATCGAGGCAAATGTAAGAATCACTGGATTAACTATCTAATGTTAGCTAAATTTAGTAATTAATAAATTGGCTACATTTCAGAAAAATTGACAATTCTGTGAACAGTCTTATGCAAGTTTTAAATTGACATAATACCTTTTAGCAAAGGTGTCAGCTAGAGATGACGAGCAGGAGCTTGCAGGGATTTCTAGTCTTGCATGATGTTTATTTTGATGCTAATTAGTATTTTCGAATATGAGATGAAATAAAGTCAAATATATTGATAAAAGTCTCCTTGTCTGAGAGAGATTTATATGGTTATCAAAATGTTACGTCAGGGTAAGCCTACACGAAACGCAGCCCTTATTTGAAGTGTTTCTAAAATCCCCTATGGGAAAAATGAATGGTGTAAAAATGATTGGAACCATTTCCCTGTTTGACCACTAGGTTTTATGGGTATTATGACACAACTGTGCGGCTCTATGTTGTCTCCACTGGGGGGCGTGAAACTTAGCCTGAGTGACACATCTGTTCAGCTATTACATTCCACTCATTGCCACTCCTGTCATTTACCAAAGATTTGGAAAAGACTGGAACCCAGACTACGTGGTGGCAACCATCTTACAAAATAAAGGTTGATTTTTTTTTTTTATAAACACATCAAGGAAGGAGCAGTTTTTCCATGAACCTTTATGCATGAGTAAACAGCACACAACTGACAGGAACGACTTCTGGGTTGTTTTCCTGATATGTGGACCCAAAACAAGGAATGGGATGTTCTGATGGTATTTGGTAGTCTGAGAGGGATAGTACATGTGTTACGGATACAGTTATCCTGTGTGTGTGTGTGTGTGTATCCTGTGTGTGTGTTTCTTTTCTCTCCTTCTCCCCTCACAGGTGAAAATCATCACTCCCCAATCAATCATCAATCAGAAGACACACCTCCTCCAATTTCCTGACCTATCACAGTTCTTTCCCCATGGTTTAAAAACCCCATCATTTGTTTGTTCTAGAGCCCAGCTCAATCTCTCTGTTAATGCCGTGTCTGTAGGTCTCTGTGTTTCACTCTCGCTTTGTGTCTTAACCTCTCTTTTGTTTAAGTACCTCATAGCACTTTGTCATCACCTGTGAGTATTGTTTTTGGTTATGGTGTTTGTGTTTGATTGCTGGTGGAAAAGGGGAAACCAAGACAAGTCGCCCATGGGCATACACTACCCGTAGGTGAACTTTGTTAAATACACTAGTTAGAACTGGGCGGACCACCCACTGTATTTTTGGTTAGTTAGTTAGCTGTTGTTAAAGTAGGCTAGTCTAGCTTAGGGGTGTTTTTGAATACTTATTGTTTCTTTCCTTGGGTCCAGCTCAGCCCCTTTTCCTGCTCCCCCCATTACCGTGTGTTTATAAATAAACCTAGAGTTTGACGGTAGATTTCAGTTGTCGTGCTTATTTCGTTCACACTTTTCCTTTGTCACAATAATAATTTGCATGAGTTATGTTACGAGTCTCATTACCATCCCCCCTAGACTGTCGGGCCAAAAGGGATTCGTAACATAAGCTCCCACCCTTAGGGGTATGATTCTCGCTTGGGGTGCGAGAGGTCCCGGGTTCAAATCCCGGATGAGCCCCCACTTATGTTACGAATCCCTTTTGGCCCGACAGTCTAGGGGGGATGGTAATGAGACTCGTAACATAACTCATGCAAATTATTATTGTGACAAAGGAAAAGTGTGAACGAAATAAGCACGACAACTGAAATCTACCGTCAAACTCTAGGTTTATTTATAAACACACGGTAATGGGGGGAGCAGGAAAAGGGGCTGAGCTGGACCCAAGGAAAGAAACAATAAGTATTCAAAAACACCCCTAAGCTAGACTAGCCTACTTTAACAACAGCTAACTAACTAACCAAAAATACAGTGGGTGGTCCGCCCAGTTCTAACTAGTGTATTTAAAAGTTCACCTACGGGTAGTGTATGCCCATGGGCGACTTGTCTTGGTTTCCCCTTTTCCACCAGCAAACAAACAAACACCATAACCAAAAACAATACTCACAGGTGATGACAAAGTGCTATGAGGTGCTTAAACAAAAGAGAGGTTAAGACACAAAGCGAGAGTGAAACACAGAGACCTACAGACATGGCATTAACAGAGAGACTGAGCTGAGCTGGGCTCTAGAACAAACAAATGATGGGGTTTTTAAACCATGGGGAAAGAACTGTGATAGGTCAGGAAATTGGAGGAGGTGTGTCTTCTGATTGATGATTGATTGGGGAGTGATGATTTTCACCTATGAGGGGAGAAGGAGAGAAAAGAAACACACACACACACACACACACAGGATAACTGTATCCGTAACAACATGGCATGTTTTGCATAGCACACTAATTGGGAAAGCTGATGGTGCATGGCACACTGGTTGAGATAGCTGATGGTGCATGGCACACTGGTTGAGATAGCTGATGGTGCATGGCACACTGGTTGGGATAGCTGATGGTGCATGGCACACTGGTTGGGATAGCTGATGGTGCATGGCACACTGGCTGGGATAGCTGATGGTGCATGGCACACTGGTTGGGATAGCTGATGGTGAATGGCACACTGGTTGGGATAGCTGATGGTGCATGGCACTCTGGTTGGGATAGCTGATGGTGCATGGCACTCTGGTTGGGATAGCTGATGGTGCATGGTACACTGGTTGGGATAGCTGATGGTGCATGGCACTCTGGTTGGGATAGCTGATGGTGCATGGTACACTGGTTGGGATAGCTGATGGTGCATGGCACACTGATTGGAATAGCTGATGGTGCATGGTACACTGGTTGGGATAGCTGATGGTGCATGGTACACTGGTTGGGATAGCTGATGGTGCATGGCACTCTGGTTGGGATAGCTGATGGTGCATGGTACACTGGTTGGGATAGCTGATGGTGCATGGCACACTGATTGGGATAGCTGATGGTGTATTGCACACTGTTTGGGATAGCTGATGGTGTATGGCACACTGATTGGGATAGCTGATGGTGTATGGCACACTGATTGGGATAGCTGATGGTGTATGGCACACTGATTGGGATAGCTGATGGTGTATGGCACACTGATTGGGATAGCTGATGGTGTATGGCACACTGATTGGGATAGCTGATGGTGTATGGCACACTGATTGGGATAGCTGATGGTGCATTGCACACTGATTGGGATAGCTGGTGGTGCATGGCACACTGATTGGGATAGCTGGTGGTGCATGGCACACTGATTGGGATAGCTGGTGGTGCATGGCACACTGTTTGGGATAGCTGATGGTGTATGGCACACTGATTGGGATAGCTGATGGTGCATGGCACACTGATTGGGATAGCTGGTGGTGCATGGCACACTGATTGGGATAGCTGGTGGTGCATGGCACACTGATTGGGATAGCTGATGGTGTATTGCACACTGTTTGGGATAGCTGATGGTGTATGGCACACTGATTGGGATAGCTGATGTTGCATGGCACACTGATTGGGATAGCTGATGGTGTATTGCACGCTGATTGGGATAGCTGGTGGTGCATGGCACACTGTTTGGGATAGCTGATGGTGTATGGCACACTGTTTGGGATAGCTGATGGTGTATGGCACACTGACTCTGATAAAACACTCCGGCCACCCATGTCATAGATTGTTCTCTCTGCTACTGCACAGCAAGCGGTACTGAACAGGACCCTGAACAGCTCCTACCCCCAAGCTATAAGACTGATCGGAAGTTAAGTTACTTAGTTAGTAAAATAGTTAACCAAATTAGCTACCCAGACTATTGACCCTTTTTGCACTAACATTTTTGACTCTTCACATACACTGCTGCCCACTACCTTTTATTATCTATCGTATTGCCTTGTCACTTCATTCATAGTTACATGTACATATCTACCTCAATTACCTCGTACCCCTGCACATCAACTTATTACTGGTACCGTTTGTATTAAGTTATCATTACTCATTGTGTATTTATTATTACTTTTATAATTACATGTTATATTCGTTATTTTATTTTTCTATTTTCGCTGCATTGTTAGGAAGGGCACGTAAGTAAGCATTTCACTGTTGGTCTACACCTGTTGTTTATGAAGAACATAACAAATATAATCTGATTTGATTTTGATTGTTCCTTGGTGCATGGGACACTGGTTGTGATCGCTCAATGAAAGCCTATTGTAGAGTAAGTGTGGTAACATGTTACATCTGCAATAGCTGCAGATGTAATGCATTAGAAGACATCATGAGAACAACCTCCCTTGTAATGCTTTCTAATAATGGGCCTGACTCAGTACCAGTCAATTTTTGTCAGTTGAAATGTTGATACATAGAGAGACATATCATATGCCTCACCATAAGACATTGAAGGCTCATACATGCCTGTAACAATTTATAAAACATTATATCTGCAGGCTTGAGGTAAAGCGTTGCCGTAAGGATCAAAACAAGAGACTACACCACCCTCTACTGTTGATGTGCACATACTGTATTCACTTGTAAATGAAAAAGGTGTGACGTAAAGTACATAAGTAAAAATACTTGAAAGTACTACTTAAGTAGTTTTTTGAGGTATCTGTACTTTTCTTTTGATATTTTTGACAACTTTTACTTTTTTCACTACAATCCTAAAGAAAATGATGTATTTTTTACTCTATACATTTTCCCTGACTCCTAGTACTCTTTACATTTAGAACGCTTAGCAGGACAGAAAAATGGTCTAACTCACACACTTATCAAGAGAACATCCCTGGTCATCCCTACTGCCTCTGATCTAGCGGACTCACTAAACACATGCTTCGTTTGTACATGATGTCTGAGTTTGGTGTGCCCCTGGACATTCATAAAAAAAAAAAATTGTGCCGTCTGGTTTGCTTACGATAAGGAATGTGAAATGATATACACTTGTACTTTTACTTTTGATACTTAAGTATATTTCAGCAATTACATTTACTTTTGATACTTAAGAATATTTAAAAAACCTAATGCTTATAGACTTTTATTCAAGTAGGATTTTACTGGTTGACTTTCACTTTTACTTGAGTCCTTTTCTATTAATGTATCTTTACGTTTACTCAAGTGGGTACTTTTCTCACCACTGTACTTCAGTAAATAGAAAACTCAATTGTTGTTTTTGTTAAAAACATTTCTATCCCTTTCCAAACACTCTACAAAATACCATCAGAACACCCTATTCCTTGTTTTGGGTCCGCATATCAGGAAATTTACCCAGGAGTCATTCCTGTCAGTTGTGTGCTGTTGGTAGAGCATGGTACTTGCAATGACAGGGTTGTGGGTTTGATTCCCATGGTGGATCTGTATGAAAATGTATGTACTCACTGCTGTAAATTGCTCTGGATGAGAGTGTCTGCTGATTGACTAAAATGTACTCTTGCATCAAAGTTAATGCCAAACTGATCCGTCCTGGATGTGTTTAGGCCTACTACCAAATATCATCATCCCATTTCTTTTTTCAGATGCACAAATCAGGCCCTCGTCAAGAGGTTCAGTTCTCTTGGCGTAAAGGCTTAGGTGTTGGGTTGACAGTTGCTGGACCCGCGTTTGAGTCCTGGTCAGTGCAACCCCCTGATTTCACTAAATTTGTGTTAGAAGTGGGATGGCACTCGTGAGGCAATTGCAGAGGCATGTATACTTGATGTGAGGGACTTGGTATAGAGAAGTGGAGAGACAAGAGAGCTCCTGAAGGAAGGGGGTCGTGTAGTGACCTTAATGCAACACCTTGCAACCTTGTCAATGGGGTTGGATCTTTTGGCATAATGGATAAGGTATTGTGTTGACAGTCGGACTTGAATTTGAATCCCGGTCGAGGGGCTACCCCCGAATTCGAATACATACAGTATATGATGATAGATGAATAGACTGCATTAGCCTAGGTTGTTATTCTCAAATCTGTCTTCACATTTGGATTAGGGTTGGAAATGAGGCTGCCCTAGGATTAGATTTGGAAATAAAGTTAGGCCTTGGTTTGAGTTCTGATAGCCTAGGGGTTGGAGATGATCAGGGCTAGTGTATGTTTAGTTATGGGTTGAACTGATAAGGCTATGGATAGGGTTTAATATATTGATCTATTCCTCCACTAGACCGTTTAATATTTACCGTTAATTATTTATGAGTTATCACTGACTTCCTGGCCAAGTGCCTGTGCCATGTGCTCTGTCCTCCAATCGCGCTACAGCAGGGAGAAGCCCCTGACTGCAGAGTGCAGTTTGGTGCCGGGCTCAATGTGTGTAGACTCAAACTTCGGGGCCAGGCTAAATGTAGGAGGAGTCAAACGCGTTTAACCCTGAACCCTTAAAGGTCACCCAAGTTTTTATTTCACCTTTATTTAACCAGGTAGGCTAGTTGAGAACAAGTTCTCATTTACAACTGCGATCTGGCCAAAATAAAGTTGAGGTAAACGTCGAAAGTATCAACATCAACGAAAGTGAATCTTAATCGAGCCTAACCTACATGGATAAAAATATAAACCAATATAAACCATGGAAGTAAATGAGACTATGCATAATGTACTTTGTAATATTCATGTTATACCAGGGCAGTGGTATGTTTTTATATGACCAACTACTGCACCGATGTTCGCATAGTGTTCATTTGCACCCTTTTTCACGTGAGCTAGCTAAGTAGCAATAGCACATGTTTGCATGTGAGCTAGCTAATTGCTTACAATGAGGGAATCTTATTTGGACAAATGTGCCTACTTGAGCAGTAAGCCTAGGTTTACATGTTCAGTTATGTAATCAATTTGATTGTTTATTTTCTGCGTTTCAATGTATGCCTTGTTGTGTTTGGCTGGCTCTAAATGTGTATCTTTGATGCCGACCGCCATTCCTTAAGTTACACCTAGTGAGTCTACACAGCCTACACATAGTATATACAATCATTAAATTAAATTGCTTATTTTATGCCTTTCTAATTATCATGCCATTTATGTCTATGCTTATTTTCTTTGATGTATAGAGACATGTTATTGTAGGGCAGAAATAAACTAAATGCAGCAGCAGTCATCTTCATCACTGCCCCTTCTGCACATAAGGCTGAACAATATAAGGTCAACAACCACATCAAAGGTCAACGACCACATCAAAGGTCATGCTTCAGTGAGGCACAGAGGTACTATTTATTTCTTTGTTTATTAAATATATTTGACGTTCACATTTTTTTGATTTGCCCTGTTTTTTTCAGTTACATCAGTGTATTTAGTTTCATTGTAGAACTTGTTACTTTACTGTTATTCCTATTCACAATCATAAAGAGGCTTCAGTTCTAGAAATGTGACACACTGTGTTTGCTGCAAACAGCCATGTCACTGCTACTTGGTTTCCACCAGCATCATTGAACCCCATGGATCACTTGCCGGTAATTTCTTTAATGATTCATCCATTTCTTATTGTGTTGGCTATTATTTTTGTAATAACGAAGTACTCACGTTTATATTCAACTATTGTTTTCCTTTCCTTAGGAGAATGCAGAATGCAGCAGTGGATTCTTATTCCAGTGTGGGAACCTGGACATTGGACAATATGTGTAAGTAAATTATTGTAAAACGAAGTTGCTCATTGCCGATCTTATTCTTTACTAGAATTATAATACGTCATAGCTATGTTTCATTAACCACTACCTCTCTTTTAGTATAAATCCTACAATTTTAAAGTCAAGGTTTAAAAGTTGTATGTCAAAAGGTGTCTGTTCATATTTGAACACATTGAACAGATACTGAGGCCACAAGCTAGGGAGATTTTCTTTCTAGATCTTTCCATGGCACTGGCTGGAGAGATGAAAGTCGCACCCAACCATTCAGGTTTTTAGGGCACCTTGTTTCATCCCATCTGGATAGTGGTAGTTCAGTTTAAGACACTTATCCATTTATTTTTACATTTTTATTATCTATGGCTCTGTTTTATTTAAAGTAAAATGTAATATGTAAAATATGTATGTATGATACATAATTTCCCATTCGGTGCATTAAACAGATGGAAACAGAACCATAGATAACATTATCAGTTGGGGCAGTTCTCTTTGAACCCATTGTGACCCCCCCCCCCCCCAAAAAAAAAAAAATCGGTGTTCGAGCCTCTAGGCTAATTCAGTTCCAACTGTGTTGAAAACTGTTATGCATGCTGGAGTATTAAAAAGCTGTTGAATTGTACTTTTTCTTTACTTTCACATACACTGTGTTCACAGAAACATTGCTTTGATCTTGTCCCCTGGACGTTGGAGGACTTTTGGTGTGGATGATGTTCAGGTCAGATATTCCTTTAAATGATTCCACAGAGTCTACCAAAGCAAGGTTTCTCAAACAACTGTGGGGTGTTTGTTGTGATGGTAAGATGCTATTCAGTATATTATATTAGTCCTATTTTCTGTTATAACATATGAAAAGTTATTAATATTTCTGTGCTTTCAGCAAGCAAAGCACACTATTGTTATTGCTCATACTTTTCTTGTTTATTATTCCTGACACTTTTTGGCACCTATTTCCTACAGTTTTTACACTACATACACAATTCATACATCAAACTCCTGCAGAGTGTCACGTTCTGACCATGGTTCTGTTATTTTATGTTTTAGTATGTAGTAAGTAGTATGTTTTAGTATGGTCAGGGCGTGAGTTGGGGTGGGCAGTCTATGTTTGTTTTTCTATGTTGGTTTTTGTGTTCGGCCTAGTATGGTTCTCAATCAGAGGCAGGTGTCGTTAGTTGTCTCGGATTGAGAATCATACTTAGGTAGCCTGGGTTTCACATTTGGGGTGTGGGTGTTTGTTTCTGTGTGAGTGTTTGGGCCGGTCGGTTTTCGTTTTGTTCACATCGTTTATTGTTTTGTATTTCAGTGTTCAGGTCGTTTTGAATAAATCATCATGAACACTTACCACGCTGCACTTTGGTCCGATCCTTCTTCCACCCTGAATGCCGTTACAGAAACACCCACCAAGAAAGGACCAAGCAGCGTGGGGGGGGGGGGGGGGTCTTCTACATCCTGAAATATATTCCTGGGGGGGGGTATTATTATTTACTATTATCATCATTATTGTTATCATGACTATCAAACTTAACAACCTACTTGTTCTTAACTTACACTACGCTGTGTACATTGCAATGGAAGCACAGTGTGATTTCACTGAGGTATGCATAAATTATGAATTTCTCATCACTAGTGGATATGTTTTTTGGGATAACCATTCGATTGGGTGATTTTCTTTTTCAAATGAAAACATGCAGCAAATTAGGCGGCGGGGGTGCCTAGTTCTCCTGCAGAACGTCGTAAGTCGTAAGTCTTGAACATTCTAAAAACATTTCATTTGCATCCTTAAAATCTCTTTCACTGCAGCCAGACTGACCTGAATATATTTTCATATGGAATGTATATAATATATGTCATTCACTCACTCAAGGTCTGAAGAAGAGAGGTTGAAAGATCAAAAACAACAGCGAAAACAAAACGCTCTACAGGTAGGAGGTGTCATGATGAGTGGTATAGTCGTAAACCAATGTTTAAAGACTTAAACCCCCCTCTCATATGATGAGTGGTATAGTCTTAAACCAATTTTTAAAGACTTAAACCCCCCTCTCATATGATGAGTGGTATAGTCTTAAACCAATGTTTAAAGACTTCAACCCCGGCCCTCTCCAATATATTTCAGGATCATGTAGAAGAAGTCACAGCATGTCACCTCAGCATCCAGCTCTGCAGGATCAGGTACTACGTAATAAGGCTATTAGCTAAATTAACGTGCATTCTTGTACACACATCCCAAGAGGTTCCCTTACATTACTTAATGACCACAATCTGTTTTCTTTATTTCTTTACAGAAAACGTTTGGCCTCTGTCATTGCCAACAAAGGGTATATAAGTATTGAGATAAACTTTTGCTATTGACCAAATACTTATTTTCCACCATAATAATAATTTGCAAATAAATTCATTAAAAATCCTACAATGTGATTTTCTGGATTTTTTTTTCTCTCATTTTGTCTGTCATAGTTGAAGTGTACCTATGATGAAAATTACAGGCCTCTCTCATCTTTTTAAGTGGGAGAACTTGCACAATTGGTGGCTGACTAAATACTTTTTTGCCCCACTGTATATGCTCAATTAAATAATATAATTACAAACTTTTATCAACACAATTTTAACAGCACATGACATACATAAGTCTGTTCACTGCAACAATATTTATTTTATTGAACCTTTATTTAACTAGGCAAGTCAGTTAAGAACATTCTTATTTACAATGACAGCCCACCAAAAGGCCTCCTACGGGGATGGGGGCCTGAGATTAAAATAAATAAATAAATTCAATATAAATATAGGACAAAACACACATCACAACAAGAGAGACAACACTACATAAAGAGAGACCTAAGACAACAACATAGCAAGGCAGCAACACATGACAACACAGCATGATAGCAATACAACATGGTAGCAGCACAAAACATGGTACAAACTTTATTGGGCACAGACAATAGCACAAAGGTCAAGAAGGTAGAGACAACAATACATCACACAAAGCAGCCACAACTGTCAGTAAGTGTCCATGATTGTGTCTTTGAATGAAGAGATTGAGATAAAACTGTCCAGTTTGAGTGAGGCACAGAGGTACTATTTATTTCTTTGTTTATTAAATATATTTGACACAGGCAATAGCACAAAGGTCAAGAAGGTAGAGACAGCAATACATCACACAAAGCAGCCACAACTGTCAGTAAGTGTCCACTCCAGTTTGAGTGTTTGTTGCAGCTCGTTCCAGTCGCTAGCTGCAGCAAACTGAAAAGAGGAGCGATCCAGGGATGTGTGTGCTTTGGGGACCTTTAACAGAATGTGACTGGCAGAACAGGTGTTGTATGTGGAGGATGAGGGCTGCAGTATATATCTCAGATAGGGGTGAGTGAGGCCTAAGAGGGTTTTATAAATAAGCATCAATCAGTGGGTCTTGCGTATACAGAGATGACCAGTTTACAGAGGAGTATAGAGTGCAGTGATGTGTCCTATAAGGAGCATTGGTGGCAAATCTGATGGCCGAATGGTAATGAACATCTAGACGCTTGAGAGCACCCTTACCTGCCAATCTATAAATTATGTCTCCGTAATCTAGCATGGGTAGGATGGTCATCTGAATCAGGGTTAGTTTGGCAGCTGGGGTGAAAGAGGAGTTTAGATTTAACTTAAGCCTGCAGCTTTGATATGTGAGAGAAGGATTAGTAGCTTAGTGGTTAGAGCGTTGGACTAGTAACCGGAAGGTTGCAAGTTCAAACCCCCGAGCTGACAAGGTACAAATCTGTTGTTCTGCCCCTGAACAGGCAGTTAACCCACTGTTCCTAGGCTGGCATTGTAAATAAGAATTTGTTCTTAACTGACTTGCCTAGTAAAATAAATAAATAAATAAAAGGACAGTGCACCATCTAGCCATACTCCCAGGTACTTGTATAAGGTGACTACCTCAAGCTCTAAACCATCAGAGGTTGTAATAACACCTGTGGAAAGAGGGGCATTCTTCTTACCAAACCACATGATCTTTGTTTTGGAGGTGTTCAGAACAAGGTTAAGGGTAGAGAAAGCTTGTTGGACACCGAGAATGCTTTGTTGTAGAGCATTTAGCACAAACTCCTCAGCCGGCCCACAAGAATGGAATGATCTACCGTATCAAAAGCTTTGGCCAAGTCAATAAAAATAGCAGCACAATATTGTTTAGAATCAAGGGCAATGGTGACATCATTGAGGACCTTTAAGGTTGCAGTGACACATCCATAACCTGAATGGATACCAGATTGCAAACCCGAGAGAATACTATAGACATCAAGAAAGCCAGTCAGTTGATTATTGACAAGTTTTTCCAACACTTTTGATTAACAGGGCAAAATAGAAATTGGCCTATAACAGTTAGGATCAGCTTGATCTCCCCTTTAAATGAAGGATGAATTGTGGCTGCCTTCCAAGCAATGAGAACCTCCCCAGAGACAGGTTAAAAAGGTTGGAGATAGGCTTGGTGACGATAGGGGCAGCAACCTTAAAGAAGAAAGGGTTCTAAACCATCTGACCCAGATGTTTTTTGGGGGGTCAAATATCAGTTGCTTGTCTCAAATATAACATGAAGCAAAAACACATGTGCTGGTACCACTTTATATAATATCTCTTATGGTCTTCAAAAATGAAATATGTTTGTATTCAACATGTGCCTTGCACAAACGTGTGTGTTTGTATTCAGTGTGTGACTGTCAAACCTCAGATGAACCCCCCAAAACAGTGGGCGTGGTCAAACGTGAGCCCCCACATTGAGCCCCGCCCCGAACTGCACACTGCAGTCAGGGATACTTGACAGCAGGTGGCGGAGGCAGTGGGAGTCAACTCAAGCCCCTCCCATGAGCCCGTACTCTCCGCTCACTTCCTCTCCAAACCGCGCCTGGGACGGGGGCTGGCAGTTTACAGCCCCGAAAGAAAACACAATGTAAAAGTATAAAAAGAACACACAACGCAAACTGTAGATTTTTCTAAGTATTCGTTCCATGACTTCCGTCAGTCAACGCATCGTAACAACGCTTGCTGTTTGGAAGAGAGCGAATGGCCAGTGAAGGCACAGAGTAATCCGTGAAAGGTAGGAGACCTCACATTGTTCGGATGGTACCACTATCAGCCCTGGCTATTGATAGAATATTTCCTATAAGTATTTAGCAAACGGTCTGTAGTGTAGCCTATCTGCTGTGTGATTTAACAAAATAATGTGATTATTGTATGGTAAAAAGAGGTGCTTGGTGCTGTCTTGCTTCTTTTTTGTTGTTGTACCCAAACTCATGTTGTTGAAAAGTTACATGTTGTTCTATATAAAGTCCCACAGTGTGCCAGTAAAGCAGTGTTTAATATAGAAATGTGACCAAAATCCATCCCTACATCTTTCATGCTACTCAACTATTTCACTGTATTTCACTATACTTGGTTGCAGAGGTGTATGATTATGTTATGGGAATAATGGTTACAAGTTTGACTTTATAAAGATCTTGGGTTGAAACATTATTGCAATAATATATGTGGTACTGTGCTATGAGTGATAGTTTGTAGGACTTTCCATTTCAGATATTTTATTATGTTTACCTCAAAGTTGTACAGTGTTAATGCATTGTAATAGGCTAACTGGCTAGCTAATTAACTGAGGTGGTTAAAGCTTTATTCAGGGATTTGGGACACTGTTCAATGGTCATTTAAATTCTTAATTGAAACCTATTGATTCTTGAATAATTTATTAATGCCTCATGAGCTTAGCATGTCTGTCATTAACATAACCTAAAATATTAGGTTTTATTACTCATTGTTTACAAACAACAAAATAGGTTTAAAACAATCTCTTACATGTCATGGACTGTCAGTCCTTGCATATAGAGTGATGTCTATTAATTGTAAGAGGGGTTACAGTTCCTTAACCCCATCCCTCAGCTATATACCAAAACACGTGCCCTGTTATATTTTTTAATTTTTATCACAGACTCAAGCTTTAATTGTGATGTTTACCAGCTTCTATCTAAGGGCTGAAAGGCTGAGTCATTATTCCAAAGAGAAGCGGGCTCCTCTAGTCTTGGTGCTGCTCAGAACACAAACTGTGCACCTCAGCTAAACCAGCATGGTTACAAGGGCAGAACAGTGACACGGAGCGATAGGCCCACCTGTGCTGACCTCAGACTATCACTCGACTCTCTCTGTACCTGAGTTGGGTGGGTCACATCTGTGGCCATACTTAGAGGGTGGTCTGTCGAAAGAATTTCTGATAAAAGGAAAGCATTGATTGTATGAAGCATATATATGGCGCATTCGGAAAGTATTCAGACCCCTTGACTTTTTCCACATTTTGTTTTACATTACAGCCTTATTCTAAAATGGATTAAATTGTTTTCCCCCCATCAATCTACACACAATACCCAATAATGACAAAGCAAAAACTGTTTATTTTTGCAAGTTTATTCAAAATAAAAAACTGAAATATCACATTTACATAAGTATTCAGACCCTTTACTCAGTACTTTGTTGAAGCACCTTTGGCAGCGATTACAGCCTCGAGTCTTCTTGAGTATGACGCTACAAGCTTGACATACCTGTATTTGTGGAATTTCTCCCATTCTTCTCTGCAGATCCTCTCAAGCTCTGTCAGGTTGGATGGGGAGCTTTGCTGTACAGCTGTTTTCAGGTCTCTGCAGAGCTGTTCGATCAGGTTCAAGTCCGGGATCTGGCTGGGCCACTCAAGGACATTCAGAGACTTGTCCCGAAGCCTCTCTTGCGTTGTCTTGGCTTTGTGCTTAAGGTTGTTGTCCTGTTGGAAGGTGAACCTTCACCCAGTCTGAGGTCCTGAGCAGGTTTTCATCAAGGATCTCTGTACTTTGCTCTGTTCATCTTTCCCTTGATCCTGACTAGTATCCCAGTCCTTGCCGCTGAAAAACATCACCACAGCATGATGCTGCTACCACCATGCTTCACCATAGGGATAGCCTCAGGTTTCCTCCAGATGTGACTCTTGGTATTCAGGCCAAAGAGTTAAATCTTTATTTCATCAGACCAGAGAATCTTGTTTCTCATGGTCAGAGTCCTTTAGGTGCCTTTTAGCAAACTCCAAGTGGGATAGTCATGTGCCTTTTACTGAGGAGTGGCTTCCGTCTGGCCACTCTACCATAAAGGCCTGATTGGTGGAGTGCTGCAAAGATGGTTGTCCTACTGGAAGGTTCTCCCATCAACACAGAGGAACTTTGGAGCTCTGTCAGAGTGAACATCGGGTTCTTGGTCACCTCCCTGACCAAGGTCCTTTCCCCCCGATTACTCAGTTTGGCCGGGTGGCTAGCTCTAGGAAGAGTCTTTGTGATTCTAAACTTCTTCCATTTAAGAATGATGGAGGCCACTGTGTTCTTGGGGACCTTCAATGTTGCAGAACTGTTTTGGCACCCTTCCCCAGATTTCTGCCTCAACACAATCCTGTTTCTGAGCTCTATGGACAATTCCTTCACCCACATGGCTTGGTTTTTGCTCTGACATGCACTGTCAACTGTGCGACCTTATATAGACATGTGTGTGCCTTTCCAAATCATGTCCAATCAATTGAATTTACCACAGGTGGACTCCAATCAAGTTGTAGTAACATCTCAAGGATGATCAGTGGAAACAGGATGTACTTGAGCTCAGTTTTGAGTCTCATAGCAAAGGGTCTGAAGACTTATATAAATAAGGTATTTCTGTTTTTTATTTTGAATACATTTGCTAAAATTTCTAAAACCAGTTTTTGCTTTGTCATTATGGGGTATTGTGTGAATTGATGAGGAACGTTTTTGATTTAATACAGTTTAGAATAAGGCTTAAATGTAACAAAATGTGGAAAAGTCAAGGGGTCTTAATACTTTCCGAATGAACTGAACATGTAGAGTTAATATGTTCCTCTCATTGAAAGACGACAGTTGGATTCTCATGCATGGGACTGGTGCTGACATGGCTGTGTCAGGGGTGTCAAAAAGGGAGTTTTTGAGGGCCTCCCGAGTGGCGCAGTGGTTAAGGGCGCTGTACTGCAACGCCAGCTGTGCCATCAGAGACTCTGGGATCGCGCCCAGGCTCTGTCGTAACCGGCCGTGACCGGGAGGTCCGTGGGGCGACGCACAATTGGCCTAGCGTCGTTCGGGTTAGGGAGGGTTTGGCAGGTAGGGATGTCCTTGTCTCACCGCGCACCAGCGACTCCTGTGGCCAGCCGGGCGCAGTGCGCCCGCTAACCAAGGTTGCCAGGTGCACAGTGTTTCCTCCGACACATTGGTGCGGCTGGCTTCCGGGTTGGATACGCGCTGTGTAAAAAAGCAGTACGGCTGGTTGGATTGTGTATCGGAGGACACATGACTTTCAACCATCATCTCTCCCGAGCCCGTACGGGAGTTGTAGCGATGAGACAAGATAGTAGCTACTAAAACAATTGGATACCATGAAATTGGGGAGAAAAAGGGGTAAAAAAAGGGAGTTTTGGAGAGGAGTGCCACAGACTCGTTTTTAGTAGTGTAATATCCTCTCTATGTGTGTGCATGTGTGTATGTGTGTGTGTATGTTTGTGTGTGTGTGTGTGTGTGTTTGTGCGTGTGTGTGTGTATATGTGTATGTATGTTTGTGCGTGTGGGGGCATTTTCCTCTAGCACTCTAATTGGTGCCATCTGTCTGCTATTTTAACATGGCTTCAGAATGTAGAAATCCATTGAAAATCTCCTTCATTACTCTGGACAAAGGCAGACAAGGTCACTCCCTCTAAATAAACAATCCCAGGGGATTGTCCTGGATGGACAGATTCATTGTCAATTTCAGATAAACCCCCCCAAAGTTTACCTGGGGTAAACAGTAAATGCCTGCTGGCTCATTGCCTTGTTTCCCTGAGTTTAAGACCCCATTATTTATCCACTTTCTCTCTCTCTCTCTCTTGCTCTCTCTCGCTCTAGCACTCTCAATTCAATTCAAGGGGCTTTATTGGCATGGGAAACATATGTTAACATTGCCAAAGCAAGTGAAGTAGATAATATACGAAAGTGAAATAAACAATAAAAATGAACAGTAACCATTACACTCACAGAAGTTCCAAAATAATCAAGAAATTACAAATGTCGTATTATGTATATATACAGTGTTGTAATGATGTGCAAATGGTTAAAGTACAAAAGGGAAAATAAATCAATATAAATATGGGTTGTATTTACAATGGTGTTTGTTCTTAACTGGTTGCCCTTTTCTTGTGGCAACAGGTCACAAATCTTGCTGCTGTGATGGCACAATGTGGTATTTCACCCAGTAGATATGGGAGTTCATCAAAGAGTTTGTTTTCAAATTCTTTGTGGATCTGTGTAATCTGAGGGAAATATGTGTCTCTAATATGGTCATACATTTGGCAGGAGGTTAGGAAGTGCAGCTCAGTTTCCACCTCATTTTGTGGTCAGTGTGCACATAGCCTGTCTTCTCTTGAGAGCCAGGTCTGCCTCGGGCTGCCTTTCTCAATAGCAAGGCTATGCTCACTGAGTCTGTACATAGTCAAAGCTTTCCTTAAGTTTGGGTCAGTCATAGTGGTAAGGTATTCTGCCACTGTGTACTCTCTGTTTAGGGCCAAATAGCATTCTAGTTTGCTCTGTTTTTTTGTTAATCCTTTCCAGTGTCAAGTAATTATCTTTTTGATTTCTCATGATTTGGTTGGGTCTTGTAACGGATCTCGTCCTCCTCTTCTGAGGAGGAGTAGCGAGAAGGATCGGAGGACCAATTTGCAGCTTGGTAAGTGTTCATGATTTAATGAATCAAACTGAACAATGAAATACAAAAACAATAAAATGAACGAACGAAAACCGAAACAGTCCTGTTTGGCGACATACACAAAGACAGGAAATAAACACCCACGAAACACAGGTGGAAAAAGGCTTCCTAAGTATGATTCTCAATCAGAGACAACTAACGTCACCTGCCTCTGATTGAGAACCATACTAGGCCGAACACAGAAACCAACATAGAAAAACAAACATAGACTGCCCACCCCAACTCACGCCCTGACCATATAAACAAAGACAAAACAAAGGAACTAAGGTCAGAACGTGACAGGTCTAATTGTGTTGCTTCCCTGGGGCTCTGTGGGGTATGTTTGTGTTTGTTCTGTTCACCGAGCCACAGGACCAGCTTGCTTAGGGGACTCTTCTCCAGGTTAATCTCTCTGTATGTGATGGCTTTGTTATGGAAGGTTTGGGAATCGCTTCCTTTTAGGTGGTTGTAGAATTTAACAGCTTTTTTTCTGGATTTTGATAATTAGCGGGTTTCGCCCTAATTCTGCTCCTCATGCATTATTTGGTGTTTTATGTTGGACACAGAGGATATATTTTTACACAATTCTGCATGCAGAGTCTCAATTTGATGTTTGTCCCGTTTTGTGAATTCTTGGTTGGCGGTGCAGAGACTGCTGTACCGTATTGATGTCGGCTGGAGGGAACCAGCATGCGCTCTGCTGAGGAGAGCTGGCGGATTAGGGTTGGACCGGCAGCTATTCCTCATGAAGCTGGAGAGGCTGAGTACAGCAGGTTTCTCAGACTTTTACTCTGCAGTGCTGAGGGCCTGGCAGCTGCAGTGCTCAGGGCCTGGCAGCTCTCTCTCTTTGAGATCGGTTCAGTCGGTCACCCTGCAGAGGCAACAGATGGCAGCGGGTTTACTTAGGCTGGGTGACCTGCGACTGCTGGGAGAGGAGGGGTGGAAATCCGGGCAGGGGTGTCCTTTCTGTGTTATGAGAGAAACTGTGATTCATGTGTTTTCTGTGTGTGCCAGGTTAATGCCAATAATGTCTCTGTTGGAATGTCTGTGTGAGAGGTTGGGGTGGTTTTTACTGTTGGGATGTTTATAATGGGGTAGAGGTATTCAAATAAGGAGAAGGCCAAATTTGTTTTCTTGAATTTTCTGTTTGCTCAGGCAAAGTTGGCTATTTGGCTAACAAGGAGGAACAGGGTCAAAGGTGGGGGGATAACAGACCCTCTGCACGCCTTAGGGTAGAATTTGAGTTCTATAAAATGTTAAAAAGTGAGGAGATGTTTCAGGAGATATGGTGTGTTGGGGGGGTTGTCTGTATAGCTGGAGAAGATGTTTTGGTTATTGTGATGTGTGGTGTTGTTTTTGTATCGTGGGGTCGAGGGCAAGGTGAGTATGGTACATGTCTGCAGGACAGGTTATATTTTGGTGTTTTATTTTAAGGGGGCGTCGGGGGGTTTAATGAAATGAGAATGTTTCATTAAAGAAAGCCAAAAAGTCTCTCTCTCTGTGTCAGTAGCAGACAGATACCATGCAGATGAGTGATGGCCCCAGTCGCGTCCCTGTCTTTGTGGCCCCGCCCAACGGTAACCTCCGGTCGCCAGGATGCGTCTCCGGCAGGGTCATATCTGTCCGCTCCCCACCTCCGGCCAAGGCCCCACCCCCTCCCCCTCTGAAGCCCATTGGCCTGCCTCCTGAGTGCCGGGCAACCTTTAACCTATCAGAGGAGGGCCAGCACCGGGAGCGTGCTCAGGTTCTGAGGAAGAACACATTCATCTGCTTTAGTGTCTCCCTGGGGGCCTTTTTCCTCTTGCTCATCCTCATCCTCAGCCTCACCAGTGGAGACGTGTTGGACGGTGAGTGTGTGTTTGTGTGAGTATAAGGATGTTATGAGCTGTTAATACGGACTTGGCTAAGTTACTTAGGCCCATTGCTCCACCATACTCATAAGTTATTGACTATAGTTTTCTATCATACCCTGTTTTACTCTGACTCAGAGCTTCTCTATCTATGTGCTGTGTCAGTGATGTGATGTTGTCTTTGATTGGTCCTGTCTGTGTGCACAGAGAACTGTCCAGACCACAGCCCCTCCCTGAGCAGCTGGAACCCAGGTCACAACCCAGAGAAGGCCATGGTCGTCCGAGGGGGGGATCTGTTTCGATTGGACTCTTCTGCTACCTTCTACTCCCTAACCATCCAATCAGGAGGTAGGTTAGGTCCTCTCTCTGATCTGAACACATTTCCACCCCAGAAGTAAATAGAGACAGAGCATGCAGTATTTGGCACTGGGTTCCGAGGTTAAGTTGAGAATAATATGGCTTTCTCTAGAAAGTATCATAAAGAAATGGCCTCTGATGAAGTGATTGTTTTATGTTTTAGCCTATATCTGTCTTCCCACAGGCCGAGTGGTCTTTGCAGACAATACTGAGGGCTCCAAAAACATCACTCTCAGAACGCGTAATGTTCTGATTGAAGACGGGGGTTCGCTGCACATCGGTGCCCCCAAATGCCGCTACCGCTCCCGGGCCACCATCACACTCCTGGGCCGTTCAGACGAGAAGGCCGTAGCAGAAGTACCGGAACTGGGCCGGAAGTTCATTGGGGTGCGTGGAGGCGCAACCCTGGAGCTTCACGGGACAGAGAGGCTGTCGTGGACCCTCCTGACCCGCAGCATCCCCTCCTCAGGCCTAGCCACGGGGGGCTATGCCTTTCAGCGCAACTTTAGCCGTGGCATCAACCTGCGTGTAGTGGACCAGGACACGGCCGCTGTTCTGTTCACCGAGCGCTACGACACATATGACTCACGGAACGACAGCCGGCGGCTTATGCATCTTCTCCAGTCGCTGCCTGCGGGGCGCATCGTCACGCTGGCCGTGGGAGACTCTGCCACCAAGAACCTGCTGGACGAGACCAAGAGAACCATCCAGAGCCTGCTGGGTAGTACCTACGTCCATGACCTCAAATACAGGTAAAAATACAGTTAAATATAATATGAATATTACCAAATTAATAGACAGATAATGACTAGAGATGGAGTCACACACATGGACACAGAGTTCTAAGGCACTGCATCTCAGTGCAAGAGGCGTCAGTACACTCCCTGGTTCAAATCCAGGCTGTATCACATCCGGCCGTGATTGTGAGTCCCATTGGAAAAGTAGCGCACTTGGTAGTGTTAACCGGTGCTCGACCTGTTGGCGAAAGCCAACATCACCCACGACAGAAAACGGTTAATTATCAAGGGCAATGAATTCCATTATCTTGGCTTTAATGTATTTTACCTGAGTTGTCTCGCTGAAATTTTGAGTTGTTGACTGGCAGACATTGTGGGCTGGTTTAGGACTGCTGTGTTGAACGTATAGCGCAAAATTTTGTGTGGCGTCATTGCGTCATGTACCTTCGTTATATAGGCATGCACGTCAGCTTTGACATTGGTTTTGCACCACGGCGTTAAACTAGACATCGATATATCGTGAACATATCGGAATCGGACGATATTAGCTAAAAATGCCAACATCGGTATCAGCCGATTCTGATATGTTCACGATATATCCTGCATCCCTAATCTGAAGCTGTGTCACTGGAGCGGTGTGTAACAGTTTATCTCATGGGAGTGATTGAGAGGGTTTGTCTTACTACGTCCTTCAAGATTAAGCCTAATCTTTCATGTCATGCCAGCAGAATCTCATCTCCTCCCTGCAAATACAGTCAACACGATTCCAGTGAGACATTCAGAGGCGTTTCTTCCTGTTTTTCCGAAGACCATATTCCGGCAGAAAGTGCATGGCTTGAGGGATAAGCAGGCTTGCTTCCAGGATTTGTGCAAAATGAGCTGACTCTGTACTTTTCGCCTTTGCACAGAGTTCCCGAACAGGTTGAAAACACACTGTCCCCTGAACACAGAGGGACGAATATCATGTCCATTTGAATACAGATCTTTAGCAATGCCAGTGACTTGTATACTATCACATTTCAGGTAAGACCCAGATGCAGACAACATCGAAGTAACAACAGTTTATTAATTGAACAGGCAGGTCAAGGGCAGGCAGAGGTCAGTAATCCAGATAGGTGGGGCAAAGGTACAGGACAGCAGGCAGGGTCAGGGCAGGAAAAGGTCAGTAATCCAGAAAAGTGGGGTAAAGGTACAGGACGGCAGGCAGGGTCAGGGTCAGGGCAGGCAGAAACACCGGGAAAACTATGAAACAGGAACAATCGAGAGACCGGAGCAGAGGGAAAAACGCTGGTAGGCTTGACGAAACAAAATTAACTGGCAACAGACAAACAGAGAACACAGGTATAAATACACAGGGGATAATGGGGAAGATGGGCGACACCTGGAGGGGGGTGGAGACAATCACAAATACAGGTGAAACAGATCAGGGTGTGACAGTGTACAGTACAATCGATAATACACCATATGTTCTTTTTTGGTGCTCTGCTGTAAAACCATTCCAATACTCTAGTTTGAGCATGTCACAATTTTAGACATAGAGCTCATGAAGCCTTATTCACACACACACACACACACACACACACACACACACACACACACACACACACACACACACACACACACACACACACACACACACACACACACACACACACACACACACACACACACACACACACACACACACACACACACACACACACACACACACACACACACACTTAGCCCAATGGAATGGAAAGTTTAGATTTTTAGTTATTTGTTGGGCACTCCTGCTTTCTGGTCTCAAACCCAAACCACACCAATCCAGTGTCACATTTCATATGTGGAGTTGTCGCCAAGGCAACGATGCGGTCCCCAGCCCCAAATCCAATCAAACCCATAGTGTGACACTTTCTTAAATGGATCACAATTCAGTCCAGCTACCTAGGCACGATAAACAGGGACGGTTATGCTTTCTGATTACACACTGATTTTGTTTGTGCGTTGTATGTGTGTGTTTCTGTGTTTGTTTGTGTCTAGTATGTGTGTGTCTGTCTGTGTGAGCTAGCTAGCAGGGTCCAGGGTATTTAAGACTTGTGTCAGTTACAGTCATACTGTCTTAATGTGACTGAGGGAGACATGATTGAAAGTACTGGGCATGAGGTCATCTGGGTCGTGTTCATTACGGCACCCAATGGAGAAAGAATAATAATTTGCTACGGAAAACAAAATGTGTTTCTTCAAGGACAAGTCCAGGTAGTACCTATTTGTTTCAGTTTTGCGCCTTTTGCTGCTTATTGAACACAACACTGGATGTAATCTGTCTGGGCAGGAGTGGACAGACAGCAGGAGAACACCAGGAACTGCACAAAGGAAATGTTTTTTTACACACAGGAAATGTGTTCGATGTAGGCACTCCCATAAACACACACACACACACACACACACACACACACACACACACACACACACACACACACACACACACACACACACACACACACACACACACACACACACACACACACACACACACACCCTGTGCCTATGGGCATTCCTATCTCCACCATTCCCCCAGAGTCCTGCAGGTGAACCCCTGAAACAAACGGCAACAATCATTAATTTCAAGCCCACACACACACACACAAACTCACACACCATGATCAAACACACCCATTCCATACAGTGAGGGTAATGACTAATGTTCCCTCTAAACTGTGCGCGGCTGCGCAGCTCACCTGGGACTTCTGTGCAGAAGAAATATTAGCTCGCGCAGAGAAACACGAGATTGAACTTCACTCAACTCTCTAGTTTTTCCCTTTAGTTAACATTATCAACGTTTCCCTCTACTATGGGAATTGCCAATATTAACCACTTTCAGCGCAACAAACCGAAACAAAATCAACTATGCAAAACTTATTATGCAAAATTAACTATGCATGATATTTTGTTGTAGGCAGAACACACCGGAATAGGATTATTTTGCAATGACAGGCACCTCAGCCCTTATTCTACAGACCGGTGTGGCATAACCAATAACCAGCTGCAGTATCCCTATATGCAAATAGTCCATTGTCATATATGGATCTGTGCCAAACTGGACTATGTTTACAGCATGAGAGGTCGTGTCTAGATGCGCTTGTTTTAAGATCAAAGCGAGAGCTGCTTATAGCCACACGTACACATTTGTTCATATTCTTTGCTAGTTAGTGAGTTATTAGCCCAGTTATAGCTCATTTCTAGTCAGCAATGGGGGAATGGTTGCTTCCTACAAGAGCACAAAACGTGTGCTCAGGTAAATATAATTTTTTTCTGTCTTAAAGGGGCAGTGTTGTACTGTATTTTGAGACAGGCTTGAATAATCTAAGTAGCCAATAGGCAGAGGGTAGCATAATTTGTCTGATTCTCTGTAATAATGGTATGGGAATATGAATTCTGTTTCTTGCATCAATCAACACATTTTCAATCACCTCCTTGTCTGAAGGACAAGTGGATTAACAGGACAGTGTCAAGCCATGCATATTTTTTCCAAAAGTCAAATGGAATGTGGGCCTACTTTGAACACAACACATTGGCTGCTACTGTAGGCTGAATGATAGCTATTTCCATGCTAAAATGTTATGGGATGCATTTTCTCCATTGTTATTGATGGTAGGCCACTCTGTCAGGCCTACATTATGATCACATAGCCACAGTAGCTTACTTGGCCACTGTTATAACTGTAACTTAAAGCAGATACAGCCTCAGTGTTCACAGTAAACGCACACCAGAAGTTGTGAACACACACACACACATAGCTGCTGGGAGGACAGGGTGATTTCACAGATGGTTCCTGTTTGTATTTCAGCGGGTAAATGGTAGAGAGGCTCTTTGATCTGCTGAATGGCATATTGGCCCATGATTGTGTCGTTAGGACCAACCTCAACAGAGAGCTGACAGTCGGGCCTACTTCCAGACGTCATCGTATGGAGTGCCCTGTCAGATGTGAAGCCTAAAGAAGTACAGGGGAAAGCTTTTAAAAAGGTAACACAAGGGGAAAGGTTTTAAAAATGTTACCACGCCTGAAAAGGGTACATGATGGTTGAAGATAATGACTGTGTGATTGTGATGAGAGAATTCCTGATGACAGGGCATAAAGCTTATTTAATGTTTAAAAGTCAAAGCCATTGTTTTTTTTTTTACTAAGCTGACATATGGAATTGTTTTAAGATGGTCATACCATGGATCATTTAACTATTTGATTTGGAATTATAGGACCCCTTTATGAATAAAAAAATAACTAAAAAAATTATTTGATAAATTATAGAATTTGACCTTTACTACTATAGCCCATAGAAACACATTGAATAACATGTTTATAAATGGCAAAAAAGACAGTCAAAGAGAAATCAGAAAGAACAAGGCTTTGAAGTGTCTGTCCTACACAGTATCTAGGAGATTTAAGAAGTCTGTCCTATACAGTATCTAGGAGATTTAAGAAGTCTGTCCTATACAGTATCTAGGAGATTTAAGAAGACTGTCCTATACAGTATCTAGGAGATGTAAGAAGTCTGTCTGATACAGTATCTAGGAGATATAAGAAGTCTGTCCTATACAGTATCTAGGAGATATAAGAAGTCTGTCCTATACAGTATCTAGGAGATGTAAGAAGTCTGTCCTATACAGTATCTAGGAGATTTAAGAAGTCTGTCCTATACAGTATCTAGGAGATATAAGAAGTCTGTCCTATACAGTATCTAGGAGATATAAGAAGTCTGTCCTATACAGTATCTAGGAGATATAAGAAGTCTGTCCTATACAGTATCTAGGAGATATAAGAAGTCTGTCCTATACAGTATCTAGGAGATTTAAGAAGTCTGTCTGATACAGTATCTAGGAGATGTAAGAAGTCTGTCCTATACAGTATCTAGGAGATGTAAGAAGTCTGTCCTATACAGTATCTAGGAGATGTAAGAAGTCTGTCTGATACAGTATCTAGGAGATGTAAGAAGTCTGTCCTATACAGTATCTAGGAGATGTAAGAAGTCTGTCTGATACAGTATCTAGGAGATGTAAGAAGTCTGTCCTATACAGTATCTAGGAGATGTAAGAAGTCTGTCTGATACAGTATCTAGGAGATGTAAGAAGTCTGTCCTATACAGTATCTAGGAGATATAAGAAGTCGGTCTGATACAGTATCTAGGAGATGTAAGAAGGCTGTCCTATACAGTATCTAGGAGATGTAAGAAGTCTGTCCTATACAGTATCTAGGAGATGTAAGAAGTCTGTCCTATACAGTATCTAGGAGATGTAAGAAGTCTGTCCTATACAGTATCTAGGAGATGTAAGAAGTCTGTCCTATACAGTATCTAGGAGATGTAAGAAGTCTCTCCTATACAGTATCTAGGAGATATAAGAAGTCTGTCCTATACAGTATCTAGGAGATGTAAGAAGTCTGTCCTATACAGTATCTAGGAGATGTAAGAAGTCTATCCTATACAGTATCTAGGAGATATAAGAAGTCTGTCCTATACAGTATCTAGGAGATGTAAGAAGTCTGTCCTATACAGTATCTAGGAGATGTAAGAAGTCTGTCCTATACAGTATCTAGGAGATGTAAGAAGTCTGTCCTATACAGTATCTAGGAGATGTAAGAAGTCTGTCCTATACAGTATCTAGGAGATGTAAGAAGTCTGTCCTATACAGTATCTAGGAGATGTAAGAAGTCTGTCCTATACAGTATCTAGGAGATGTAAGAAGTCTGTCCTATACAGTATCTAGGATATATAAGAAGTCTGTCCTATACAGTATCTAGGAGATGTAAGAAGTCTGTCTGATACAGTATCTAGGAGATATAAGAAGTCTGTCCTATACAGTATCTAGGAGATTTAAGAAGTATGTCTGATACAGTATCTAGGAGATGTAAGAAGTCTGTCCTATACAGTATCTAGGAGATATAAGAAGTCTGTCCTATACAGTATCTAGGAGATGTAAGAAGTCTGTCTGATACAGTATCTAGGAGATATAAGAAGTCTGTCCTATACAGTATCTAGGAGATGTAAGAAGTCTGTCCTATACAGTATCTAGGAGATGTAAGAAGTATGTCTGATACAGTATCTAGGAGATGTAAGAAGTCTGTCCTATACAGTATCTAGGAGATTTAAGAAGTCTGTCCTATACAGTATCTAGGAGATGTAAGAAGTCTGTCCTATACAGTATCTAGGAGATGTAAGAAGTCTGTCCTATACAGTATCTAGGAGATTTAAGAAGTCTGTCCTATACAGTATCTAGGAGATGTAAGAAGTCTGTCCTATACAGTATCTAGGAGATTTAAGAAGTCTGTCCTATACAGTATCTAGGAGATTTAAGAAGTCTGTCCTATACAGTATCTAGGAGATGTAAGAAGTCTGTCCTATACAGTATCTAGGAGATTTAAGAAGTCTGTCCTATACAGTATCTAGGATATATAAGAAGTCTGTCCTATACAGTATCTAGGAGATTTAAGAAGTCTGTCCTATACAGTATCTAGGAGATTTAAGAAGTCTCTCCTATACAGTATCTAGGAGATGTAAGAAGTCTGTCCTATACAGTATCTAGGATATATAAGAAGTCTGTTCTATACAGTATCTAGGAAATGTAAGAAGTCTGTCCTATACAGTATCTAGGAGATGTAAGAAGTCTGTCCTATACAGTATCTAGGAGATTTAAGAAGTCTCTCCTATACAGTATCTAGGAGATGTAAGAAGTCTGTCCTATACAGTATCTAGGATATATAAGAAGTCTGTTCTACACAGTATCTAGGAGATTTAAGAAGTCTCTCCTATACAGTATCTAGGAGATGTAAGAAGTCTGTCCTATACAGTATCTAGGAGATTTAAGAAGTCTGTCCTATACAGTATCTAGGAGATGTAAGAAGTCTGTCTGATACAGTATCTAGGAGATGTAAGAAGTCTGTCCTATACAGTATCTAGGATATATAAGAAGTCTGTTCTATACAGTATCTAGGAGATGTAAGAAGTCTGTCCTATACAGTATCTAAGAGATTTAAGAAATCTGTTTATCTCAATACTTACATTCATTTGTATGGGTTACCTTCAGACTAGTCCCGTGACACTTGTGGGAAGATAAGCAAAACAGAGAACACCATCGTGTTCATGAGTCTCATTTTCCATAGTGGGGTCATATCCGGGCGTTACAGATGGTTTCGTGAGAAGTCCGGTTTTCGGGATGTCTCATTGTCTGACTAACACCGCTGTAGATCGGCCATCTTTCACCGCAGATGCGTAAGGCCGACATAGGCGGATGCAGCCCATACAAAAAAAAACATATCTCTAACTTAAACTGACAGCATTTTATGGGGATTTTTAAAATATGTTGGTTATAATCATAGATTATATTGATGCATGTCAATAGACTCTTTAAGGAGTAACCAAACAAAATGCTTCATGAAAGGTGATGACATTGTTTTGTAGTTATTTTGACTTTGTTTTGACGTTTTGTTGATGCTGACATTTCACTCTACACCCTTCACTGGTCCAGAGTTACATGACCCCTGCTCCACACCCAAGCCTTGAACCAGGGGATTACTAGACTTATCTCCACTTCAGAGGCAGATTGTGTTTTGCCTTGTGGGTATTGTTGTGTGCTGGACTGAGATATCCACCGCTCTCTCGCTCGAATACTTCCTTCATTTTTCTGATGCCAATTCTCAGTCTATATGATTGAGGTGAATGTGATGACCGCACGCACGCACGCACACACACACATACACACACACACTGACACTATTCATGTCAGTTTGGTCACACCCTTTGCTTGACTAGCTCTTACATACATGAGAATGTTGTCCTGTTGATACTCCCAATGCTTTCTTTACAGCGGTCACTACAGGACTACATGACTACAATAATGTGCAGTTAAATATGTTATGCATACACTCTTAGAAAAGAGGGTTCCAAAAGGGTTCTTCGGCTCTCTCCATAGTCCCAGTCGGTGTTAGATAGAACGTTGCGGCCCTGCCTGCCTGTGGGGAAAATAACCTGTGGTTACCTAGGTTACTCCATTGACTCACAGCAAAAACGTGACCTTTTTCAAACTAAATGTTCTTGTCATATCTGTTTGTTTTAGTCAATTTCAAAACTACATTTAAGAAAAGTACAACATGTGTAAAGATTACTTTTCAACATTGCCTGCTCCATAGTGTTATCACTACTTAGAAAAACCTAATATTGTAGGGCTTCTCTCATCCCCCTTTTTATGATGGTGCTAGCAGCCCCCTGAGGGAGTGCTAGCGAGCTAGCCAAGACCAACAACACAAAAAAGGACTATACATCTACAAGTAGTGAGTGGGGTTACAAAGGGACTATACTAAACAAGTTAAATGTCTTACCTGTGATTAAATGTTTTCCACACACCGGGTCCCCACATTTCCCAGTCTCCCAGATCTCCCACATCTCCCAGATCTCCCACATATCCCAGTCTCCCACTCTCCCACGTCTCCCAGATCTCCCACATTTCCCAGTCTCCCAGATCTCCCACATCTCCCAGATCTCCCACATATCCCAGTCTCCCACTCTCCCACGTCTCCCAGATCTCCCACATATCCCAGTCTCCCACTCTCCCACGTCTCCCAGTCTCTCATGCCCAATAGCCTGAAGCCACAGTGCTCTTCTCACAGGCTCTATTTCCCTACGTGGGACGTTGCAATCTGTAAGTTGGAACACAGCAGTTTTTTGGCATGTTTTGTTATTTCTTTATAACAACAAATTGACTATGAAGTTGCCTCTTTTACAATAGGGAATAATGTTTGTTTTCCTCAATTTGTGGGCATGGTCGAGGGGAATTATTATTATGTGAATAACGACTGGGACTTTGGGAGAACCCTTTTTGGTTCCAGGTAAAACCCTTTGTGTAAAGGGTTCAACCTGGAACCAAAAAGAGTTCTTCAAAGGGTACGGGGACAGCTGAAGGGGACAGCTGAAGGGGACAGCTGAAGAACCCTTTTAGGTTCTAGATAGCACATTTTTTTGTAAGAGTATAGAGACAAATAACATAGCAACAAGCCTTATTATAAAACCATAAAAAGGCTCATTCCGGCTTATAACAAGTTATAGAGCATATCTGCCTGGATGCTTTAAGTGTTACCTCGATTTCTTAACTTCTAAAGCTCAAACTCTGTGTCTCTGTCCACAGGCAGGCCTGGGCACTGGTATCTGTAATTGGTGGAGGGAACGGCTCGTGTTCCGAGGACGTGCGGGAACATGAGAACCATGACACGGGAGGAAAGGCGCTGGCCCGGAAGAACTTCAGCACTGTGGACGGG